>NW_025533743.1:0-127500 GCF_020615455.1 Coregonus clupeaformis | reverse complement strand
TGGTGCGCCCTCAATGATCGGGAAAAAAGCAGGCGTTGTGACAAAGTTCAGAGAGAAAGTGCAATCTGCAAATGGATGACGTGATTGTTTGACTTTTCAATGTATTTTGCACCAGGAGGCTTTGTGTTGCAAGTCATTAAAGATGGATAACGTCATGAAGGTGGTCATCCAAACTGTTAATTTCATCCGATCCAGAAGCCTGAATCACCGTCAGTTTGACAGCCTTCTCAGAGAGAAAGACCACATCTATGGCCTGCCATACCACACTGAGGTAAGATGGTTAAGCCGAGGTGCTGTGCTGAGGCGTTTCTTTGATTTACGAGAAGAAATTGAACAGTTCATGGAAGAAAAGGGCAAACCAGTGTTAGAATTTCATTCCGCAGAATGGATGCAGGACCTTGCATTTATGGTGGATGTTACAGAGCACCTGAATAACTTGAACAAACAGCTGCAAGGGCGCAACAAAGTTGCCACGCAGTATTATGACAGCATACGTTCTTTCAAGTTGAAGCTGTCATTGTGGGAGACGAACTTGCCGGGTGGTGATGCAGCTCACTTCCCCTGTCTGAAAAATGTGTGCGAGACCCAACATGTGGCAGACATGAAGCGGTTGAAAGATAAAATAACGGGACTGTTACGGGAGTTTGAGCAACGCTTTCAGATTTAGGTTTATATGTTTTTATGTTGATGTGCTATTGTTTTTAATAGATTTTATTTTATTTGTATATTTAACCTATTCTTGACTCTGTGGTTCTTGCACTTGTTTGGGGAACAGGATTTCATTATTTTTATCTACATTTCTGCCTGAGAAATGACACCATGATATAGTTCTGTGATCTGTGATATACTTCTGTGAATCACTGAGGCATTGTGTGTTTGTGTGTTCTTTGTCCTCAGAACTTTCAAATAACTTGAGGTGTTTTATGATTAATAGTGATGTTGTGCTTTTGGACACTGTCCTCAGGCTTCAGCTTTATGTTTATATGTTTTTATGTTGATGTGCTATTGTTTTTAATTGTTTTTATTTTATTTGTATATTTAACCTATTCTTGACTCTGTGGTTCTTGCACTTGTTTGGGGAACAGGATTTCATTATTTTTATCTACATTTCTGCCTGAGAAATGACACCCTGATATAGTTCTGTGATCTGTGAAACAGTTCTGTTAATCACTGAGGCATTGTGTGTTTGTGTGTTCTTTTTCTTTACAATTTTCAAATAAACTTGACGTGTTTTATGATTAATAGTGATGTTGTGCTTGTACTATTTTGGACACACTGTCCTCAGGCTCCAGCTTTATGTTGTATGTTGATCGTATTAAAACAAATAAAACAATCTGAAGTTGTTGTTTTTAAGTTATATATACCATGATTTTTCCGGTCTGGCCCACTTGGGAATAGATTTTCCTCCATGTGGCCCCTGAGCTAAAATGAGTTTGACACCCCTGCTCTACATACTTGAGTTTCTCCAGTCTGCAGTGTGGATCCTCCAGTCCAGCAGAGAGCAGTCTGACTCCTGAGTCTCCTGGGTGATTGTAGCTCAGGTCCAGCTCTCTCAGGTGTGAGGGGTTTGACTTCAGAGCTGAGACCAGAGAAGCACAGCCTTCCTCTGTGACTAGACAGCCTGACAGCCTGCGAAGAGTCAAATCATATTAAAACCACACTGCTATTCTTTGGTGGTGAAAATAGTGGCAGTATATTTTTTCAACATTTTCATTTATACCAGTGTCCTGAAACCTGACATATATATATATCATTATTAGAAATTATCAAAGTATTGCTTGTAGAGAGAAAAATGTACAGTACGAATATTTGAGTAGACTGACCAGAGCAGTTTAAAAAGCAGTATCAGTCAAAAGACAGACAGTGAGGTCTCAGATTTAGATTGTATTGAGTATCCAGTCCAGACCATATCTATTTTGACAGTGAAGCTAACATTTTAAATTCGGCTCTATACTCCAACATTTTGAATTTGAGATCAAATGTTTCATATGAGGTGACAGTATATAATGTCACCTTTTATTTGAGGGTATTTTCATACATATCTGTTTCACCATTTAGAAATGAAAGCACTTTATGTATCTAGTCCCCCAATTTGAAGAAGTCATAAGTATTCTGACCAATTCACTTATAGTGTATTAAAGTAGTCAAAAGTTGAGTATTTGGTTGTAAACTCATTGGTTGCATTTGCAGTTTGTTTTGGTTGTGTTTTGGGTTATGTTTTGCCCAATAGTAACTGAATGGTGGATGATAACTGGAGTAATTTTCTGTCTAAGTGAGTAATTAACATGTTTCTAAACACTACTGAATGAATCCTGATGATGCCTTGATTAATAAAAATAATGAATGAATCATGAATAATAATGAGTGAGAAAGTTACAGAGGCTACAACAAAACATGCTAACCTCTCACCATTAACATCAAATAAAAGGTGACATTCTGTACTGTTGCCTAATATGAAACATTCTATCTCAAATCCAAAATGCTGGAGCATAGCACCAAATGTAAAACTTAAAGCTTCACTGTCCAAACACAAATGGTGTGGACTATGTGTGCCTGGTAAACACATGTGGATCTGGTGAACAGTTATCACTTGTTGACCAACTACAGGAATACTGACCTCAGAGTCTCCAGTTTACAGTGGGGATTCCCCAGGACAGCAGAGAGCAGCTTCACTCCTGAATCCTTCAGGTCATTGTTACTCAGGTCCAGCTCTCTCAGGTGTGAGGGGTTTGACTTCAGAGCTGAGACCAGAGAAGCACAGCCTTCCTCTGTGACTAGACAGCCTGACAGCCTGCAAATAGTCAAATCATATTAAAACCACACTGATATTCTTTGGTGGTGAAAATAGTGGCAGTATATTTTTTCTACATATTCAGATACATCAGTGTCCTGAAACCTGCCATATATATTCATAAATGGATGTATCATTATTAGAAATGACAAATTATCAAAGTATTGCTTGTAGAGAGAAAAATATAAAAGTACAAATACAGTAGTGTGAAAAAGTGTTTGACCCCTTCCTGATTTATTATTTGTTTGCATGTTTGTCACACTTAAATGTTTCAGATGATCAAACAAATTTAAATATTAGTCAAAGATAACAAGTAAACACAAAATGCAGTTTTGAAATGAAGGTTGTTATTATTAAGGGAAAACAAATTCCAAACCTACATGGCCCTGTGTGAAAAAGTGTTTGCCCCCCCTGTTATAACACAACTCAACTGTGGTTTATCACACCTGAGTTCAATTCCTCTAGCCACACCCAGGCCTGATTACTGCCACACATGTTCTCAATCAAGGAATCGCTTAAATAGGACCTGCCTGACAAAGTTAAGTAGACCAAAAGATCCTCAAAAGCTAGACATCATGCCGAGATCCAAAGAAATTCAGGAACAAATGAGAAAGAAAGTAATTGAGATCCATTAGTCTGGAAAAGGTTATAAAGCCATTTCTAAAGCTTTGGGACTCCAGCGAACCACAGTGAGAGCCATTATCCACAAATGGTGAAAACATGGAACAGTGGTGAACCTTCCCAGGAGTGACCGGCCGACCAAAATGACCCCAAGAGCGTAGCGACGACTCATCCAAGAGGTCACAAAAGACCCCACAACAACATCCAAAGAGCTGCAGGCCTCACTTACTCAGTTAAAGTCAGTGTTCATGACTCCACCATAAGAAAGAGACTGGGCAGAAATGGCCTGCATGGCAGAGTTCCAAGAGGAAAACCACTGCTGAGCAAAAAAAACATTAAGGCTCGTCTCGTTTTTGCCAGAAAACATCTTGATGATCCCCAAGACCTTTGGGAAAATACTCTGTGGACTGACGAGACAAAAGTTGAACTTTTTGGAAGGTGTGTGTCCCATTACATCTGGCGTAAAAGTAACACCGCATTTCAGAAAAAGAACATCATACCAACAGTAAAATATGGTGGTGGTAGTGTGACGGTCTGGGCCTGTTTTGCTGCTTCAGGACCTGGAAGACTTGCTGTGATAAATGGAACCATGAATTCTGCTGTCTACCAAAAAACCTGAAGGAGAATGTCCGGCCATCTGTTTGTGACCTCAAGCTGAAGCGAACTTGGATTCTGCAGCAGGACAATGATCCAAAACACACCAGCAAGTTCAACTCTGAATGGCTGAAGAAAAACAAAATGAAGACTTTGAATTGGCCTAGTCAAAGTCCTGACCTGAATCCTATTGAGATGCTGTGGCATAACCTTAAAAAGGCAGTTCATGCTCGAAAACCCCCCAATGTGGCTGAATTACAACAATTCTGCAAAGATGAGTAGGCCAAAATTCCTCCACAGCGCTGTAAAAACTTCATTGGAATTCAAATGTTTGATTGCAGTTGTTGCTGCTAAGGGTGGCCCAACCAGTTATTAGGTTGTAGGGGGCAATCACTTTTTCACACAGGGCCATGTGGGTTTGGATTTTGCTTTCCCTTAATAATAACAACCTTCATTTCAAAACTGCATTTTGTGTTTACTTGTGTTATCTTTGACTAATATTTAAATTTGTTTGATGATCTGAAACATTTAAGTGTGACAAACATGCAAACAAATAAGAAATCAGAAAGGGGGCAAACACTTTTTCACACCACTCTAAAACTGTAAGCTTCACTGTCCAAACACATATGGTGTGGACTATGTGTGCCTGGTAAACACATGTGGATCTGGTGAACAGTTATCACTTGTTGACCAACTACAGGAATACTGACCTCAGAGTCTCCAGTTTACAGTGGGGATTCCCCAGGACAGCAGAGAGCAGCTTCACTCCTGAATCCTTCAGGTCATTGTTACTCAGGTCCAGCTCTCTCAGGTGTGAGGGGTTTGACTTCAGAGCTGAGACCAGAGAAGCACAGCCTTCCTCTGTGACTAGACAGCCTGACAGCCTGCAAAGAGTCAAATCATATTAAAACCACACTGCTATTCTTTGGTGGTGAAAATAGTGGCAGTATATTTTTTCAACATTTTCAGATATATCAGTGTCCTGAAACCTGCCATATATATTCATAAAATAATGAATGTTTCGTTATTAGAAATGACAAATTATCAAAGTATTGCTTGTAGAGAGAAAAACATAAAGTACAAATATTTGAGTAGACTGACCAGAGCAGTTTAAAAATCAGTATCAGTCAAAAGACAGACAGTGAGGTATCAGATTTAGATTGTATTGAGTATACAGTCCACACCATATCTATTTTGCCAGTGAAGCTAACATTTTAAATGTGGCTCTATGCTCCAGCATTTTGGATTTGAGATCAAATGTTTCGTATGAGGTGACAGTATATAATTTCACCTTTTATTTGAGTGTATTTTCATACATATCTGTTTCACCATTTAGAAATAAAAGCACTTTATGTATCTAGTCCCCCTATTTGAAGAAGTCATAAGTATTCTGACCAACTAACTTATAGTGTATTAAAGTAGTCAAAAGTTTAGTATTTGGTCCCAAACTCTTTGGTTGCATTTGCAGTTTGTTTTGGTTGTGTTTTGGGTTATGTTTTGCCCGATTGTAACTGAATGGTGGATGATGACTGGAGTAATTTTCTGTCTAAGTGAGTAGATAACATGTTTCTAAACACTACTAAATTAATCCTGATGATGCCATGATTAATACAAAATATGATTGAATCATGAATAATAATGAGTGAGAAAGTTACAGAGGTTACAACAAAACATGCTAACCTCTCACCACTACCAATAACAGAGGGGGTATGATCCTTGTTCCTCTGTAACTTTCTCATTCATCATCATTCACGATTAATTCATGATTATTCATAATCATGGTAGCATCCACATGAATGTAGAAGTGTTCAGAAACATCTTCTATTCTTACTGACAATACAAGTAAAGTGACTCCAAAATGACAGGACATTATTCACCATTCAGTATCTATTGGGGAAAACATCATCTAAAACACAACCAAGACAAACTGCAAATGCATTCAACAAGTTTGTAGAATCACAAGCTTGATGTAATCACTGCAGGTAAGGAATATGGGACCAAATACTAAACGTATGACTACTTTAATACAATATAAGTGAATATGTCCAAATTATTACGACTTTTCAAATTGGAGAACTAGATACATTAGGTGCTTTCATTTCTAAACAGTAACACAGATATGTATGAAAATATCCTCAAAAAAAAGGTGACATTATATACGGTCACCTAATATGAAACATTCTATCTTAAATCCAAAATGCTGGAGCATAGCACCAAATGTAAAACTGTAAGCTTCACTGTCCAAACACATATGGTGTGGACTATGTGTGCCTGGTAAACACATGTGGATCTGGTGAACAGTTATCACTTGTTGACCAACTACAGGAATACTGACCTCAGAGTCTCCAGTTTACAGTGTGGATCCCCCAGTCCAGCAGAGAGCAGTCTGACTCCTGAATCTCCTGGGTGATTGTAGCTCAGGTCCAGCTCTCTCAGATGTGAGGGGTTTGACTTCAGAGCTGAGACCAGAGAAGCACAGCCTCTGTCTGTGACTAGACAGCCTGACAGCCTGCAAGAATAAAATCCTATTAAAATCACACTGCTATATGTTTGTTCAACATTTTCAGATACATCAGAGTCCTGAAACCTGGAATATCTATTCATATATGTATATACAGTTGAAGTCGGAAGTTTACATACACCTTAACCAAATACATTCAAACTCCGTTTTTCATCATTCCTGACATTTTAATCGTAGTAATGTCAGGAGGTGATGTGTACGCGGCGAGTCAAATCAAATCAAATCAAATTTTATTGGTCACATGCGCCGAATACAACAGGTGCAGACATTACAGTGAAATGCTTACTTACAGCCCCTTAACCAACAGTGCATTTATTTTAAACAAAAAAGTAAGAGTAAAACAACAACAAAAAAAGTGTTGAGAAAAAAAGAGCAGAAGTAAAATAAAGTGACAGTAGGGAGGCTATATATACAGTAAAATAAAGTGACAGTAGGGGAGGCTATATATACAGGGGGGTACCGTTGCAGAGTCAATGTAGCGGGGCACCGGCTAGTTGAGGTAGTTGAGGTAATATGTACATGTGGGTAGAGTGAAAGTGACCATGCATAAATACTTAACAGAGTAGCAGCAGCGTAAAAAGGATGGGGTGGGGGGCAGTGCAAATAGTCCGGGTAGCCATGATTAGCTGTTCAGGAGTCTTATGGCTTGGGGGTAGAAGCTGTTGAGAAGTCTTTTGGACCCTAGACTTGGCACTCCGGTACCGCTTGCCGTGCGGTAGCAGAGAGAACAGTCTATGACTAGGGTGGCTGGAGTCTTTGACAATTTTGAGGGCCTTCCTCTGACACCGCCTGGTATAGAGGTCCTGGATGGCAGGGAGCTTTGCCTCAGTGATGTACTGGGCCGTACGCACTACCCCTCTGTAGTGCCTTGCGGTCAGAGGCCAAGCAGTTGCCATACCAGGCGGTGATGCAACCAGTCAGGATGCTCCGATGGTGCAGCTGTATAATTTTTTGAGGATCTGAGGACCCATGCCAAATCTTTTTAGTCTCCTGAGGGGGAATAGGCTTTGTCGTGCCCTCTTCACGACTGTCTTGGTGTGTTTGGACCATGAGTTCGTTGTGATGTGGACACCAAGGAACTTGAAGCTCTCAACCTGTTCCACTACAGCCCCGTTCGATGAGAATGGGGGCGTGCTCAGTCCTCTTTTTTTTCTGTAGTCCACAATCATCTCCTTTGTCTTGGTCACGTTGAGGGGAGAGGTTGTTGTCCTGGCACCACACGGCCAGATCTCTGACCTCCTCCCTATAGGCTGTCTCATCGTTGTCGGTGATCAGGCCTACCACTGTTGTGTCGTCGGCAAACTTAATGATGGTGTTGGAGTCGTGCCTGGCCATGCAGTCATGGGTGAACAGAGAGTACAGGAGGGGACTGAGCACGCACCCTGAGGGGCCCCCGTGTTGAGGATCAGTGTGGCAGATGTGTTGTTACCTACCCTTACCACCTGGGGGGCGGCCCGTCAGGAAGTCCAGGATCCAGTTGCAGAGGGAGGTGTTTAGTCCCAGGATCCTTAGCTTAGTGATGAGCTTAGAGGGCACTATGGTGTTGAATGCTGAGCTGTAGTCAATGAATAGCAATGAGTGAAGTCAGACGCAGGACACAGAGAATCAGGTTGACTACTTTACTGAGTGTTACGCACAAAACAAACGTCTCCAACACTGGAGGGAAAAACACCATATGCGTAATCTGGAGAAGTAAATAGGCCGAACATCAACTAGACATACAACAATAACACACAAAACCCAAACGTGAAACAAGGGAAATTATAGGCTAAACAATCAAAACTAATAGGCAACAGGTGTACTAATCTAGACAAAACAAGACAAACACCGAAAACATCGATCGGCAATAGCTAGTACTCCGGGGACGACGAACGCCGAAGCCTGCCTGAGCAAGGAGGAGGAGCAGCCTCGGCAGAATCCGTGACAAGTAAAGATTCCCTGTCTTAGGTCAGTTAGGATCACCACTTTATTTTAAGAATGTGAAATGTCAGAATAATAGTAGAGAGAATTATTTATTTAAGCTTTTATTTCTTTCATCACATTCCCAGTGGGTCAGAAGTTTACATACACTCAATTAGTATTTGGTAGCATTGCCTTTAAATTGTTTAACTTGGGTCAAACGTTTCGGGTAGCCTTCCACAAGCTTACCACAATAATTTGCAAATAAATTCATTAAAAATCCTGCAATGTGATTTTCTGGATTTTTTTTCCTCAATTTGTCTGTCATAGTTGACGTGTACCTATGATGAAAATTACAGACCTCTCTCATCTTTTTAAGTGGGAGAACTTGCACAATTGGTGGCTGACTAAATACTTTTTTTCCCACTGTAGATACATTTATGCCTGTTTATATAGGCCTCCTGTACCTCAGTTGGTAGAGCATGGCGCTTGCAACGCCAGGGTTGTGGGTTCGATTCCCACGGGCGGCCAGTATGAAAAATGTATGCACTCACTAACTATAAGTCGCTCTGGATAAGAGCGTCTGCTAAAATGTAAATGTAGGACTTGTTTTACTGTGGAAATATATACTTTTTTACCTGTTTCCTCCAGCATCTTCACAAGGTCCTTTGCTGTTGTTCTGGGATTGATTTGCACTTTTCACACCAAAGTACGTTAATCTCTAGGAGACAGAACACATCTCCTTCCTGAGCAGTATGACGGCAGCGTGGTCCCATGGTGTTAATACTTGCGTACCATTGTTTGTACAGATGAACGTGGTACCTTCAGGCTTTTGGAAATTGCTCCCAGGGATGAACGAGACTTGTGGAGGTCTACAATTCTATTTCTGAGGTCTTTGCTGATTTCTTTTGATTTTCCCATGATGTCAAGCAAAGAGGCACTGAGGTTGAAGGTAGGCTTTGAAATACATCCACAGGTACACCTCCAATTGACTCAAATGATGTCAATTAGCCTATCAGAAGCTTCTAAAGCCATGACATTATTTTCTGGAATTTTCAAAGATGTTTAAAGTCACAGTCAACTTAGTGTACTTCTGACCCACTGGAATTGTGATGAAGTGAATTATAAGTGAAATAATCTGTCTGTAAACAATTGTTGGAAAAATTACTTGTGTCATGCACAAAGTAGATGTCCTAACCGACTTGCCAATACTAGAGTTTGTTAACAAGACATTTGTGGAGTGGTTGAAAAACAAGTTTTAATGACTCCAACCTAAGTGTATGTTAACTTCCGACTTCAACTGTAAACTCTACCAGTCAAAAGTTTGAACACACCTACTCATTCAAATGTATTTTTTACATTTAAAACACATTTTTACATTGTAGAAGAAAGAGACTTGCTTTGGCCAAGAAACATGAGCAATGGACATTAGACCGGTGGAAATCTGTACTTTGGTCTGATGGGTCCAAATCTGAGATTTTTGGTTCCAAACGCCGTGTCTTTGTGAGACGCAGAGTAGGTGAACGGATGATCTCTGCATGTGTGGTACCCACCGTGAAGCATGGAGGAGGAGGTGTTATGGTGTGGGGGTGCTTTGCTGGTGACACTGTCTGTGAATTATTTAGAATTCAAGGCACACTTAACCAGCATGGCTACCACAGCATTCTGCAGCGATACGCCATCCCATCTGTTTTGCGCTTAGTGGGACTATCATTTGTTTTTCAACAGGACAATGACCCAACACACCTCCAGGCTGTGTAAGGGCTATTTGACCAAGGAGAGTGATTGAGTGCTGCATCAGATGACCTGGCCTCCACAATCACCCGACCTCAACCCAATTGAGATGGTTTGGGATGAGTTGGAAAGCAGAGTGAAGGAAAAGCAGCCAACAAGTGCTCAGCATATGTGAGAACTCTTTCAAGACTGTTGGAAAGTATTCCAGTTGAAGCTGGTTGAGAGAATGCCAAGAGTGTGCAAAGCTGTCATCAAGACAAAGGGTGGCTATTTGAAGAATCTCAAATATAAAACATATTTTAATTTGTTTAACACTTCTTTGGTTACTACATGATTCCATATGTGTTATTTCAAAGTTTTGATGTCTTCACTATTATTCTACAATGTAAAAATAAAGAAAAACCATTGAATGAGTGTGTCCAAACGTTTGACTGGTACTGTATATAAATGAATGAATGTATAATTATTAACAGTAGATAACATGTTTCTAAACACTACTAAATGAATCCTTGTGTGTGTGTGTGTCCATTGGTGTGTGTGTGTGTGTGTGTGTGTGTGTGTGTGTGTGTGTGTGTGTGTGTGTGTGTCCGTGTCCAGTGTGTGTGTGTGTCCAATGAGTGATACAGGAATACTGACCTCAGAGTCTCCAGTTTACAGTGGGGATTCCCCAGTCCAGCAGAGAGCAGCTTCACTCCTGAATCCTCCAGGTCATTGTTACTCAGGTCCAGCTCTCTCAGGTGTGAGGGGTTTGACTTCAGAGCTGAGACCAGAGAAGCACAGCCTCCCTCTGTGACTAGACAGCGTGACAGCCTGCAAAGAGTAAAATTATATTAAAACCACACTGCTATTCTTTGGTGGTGAAAAATGTGGCAGTATATTATTTAAACATTTTCAGATATATCAGTGTCCTGAAACCTGCCATATCTATTCATAAATGGATTTATCATTATTAGAAATAACAAATTATCAAAGTATTGCTTGTAGAGAGAAAAGTATAATCATTTTAAAACCACACTGCAATTCTTTGGTGTTGAGTAATTTTCTTTCTGTGAGTAGATAACATGTTTCTAAACACTACTAAATGAATCCTGATGATGACATGATTAAGAAAAATCATGAATGAATCATGAATAATAATGAATGAGAAAGTTACAGAGGCTACAACAAAACATGCTAACCTCTCACAATTAATCTCAAATAAAAGGTGACATTCTGTTCAGTTGCCTAATATGAAACATTCTATCTCAAATCCAAATTGCTGGAGCATAGCACCAAATGTAAAACTGTAAACTTCACTGTCCAAACACATTTGGTGTGGACTATGTGTGCCTGGTAAACATATGTGGAACCTTGTGAACAGTTATCACTTGTTGACCAACTACAGGAATACTGACCTCAGAGTCTCCAGTTTACAGTGGGGATTCCTCAGTCCAGCAGAGAGCAGCTTCACTCCTGAATCCTTCAGGTCATTGTTACTCAGATTCAGCTCTCTCAGGTGTGAGGGGTTTGATCTCAGAGCTGAGACCAGAGAAGCACAGCCTTCCTCTGTGACTCCACAGCCTGACAGCCTGACAGAGAGATCATCATGATTTCACAAACACACTGTTAATTTAACACCAGTAGTGTAGAAGGACAATGGCAGATGCATTTGGTTTATTCTCTTAAACAACATATAGAATCATCTTCCGTCTCCTAGAATTGTTTGGTCATATAGTTCTACTAATATGAACATCAATGCATTGATTCAATATGTTTTTCAATAATACATATATTTCTCTAAACTGAATATTTCTTCCTGATGATTAGTACTTAAATGTCATTTTATGTACTCACAGAGCAGCTCTGGAGGCTTTGACCACTGGCAGCAGCCTCAGAAGACCTTCCTCTGATCTGGAGTATTTCTTCAGGTCAAACACATCCAGCTCCTTTTCTGAAGTCAGCAACACAAAGACCAGAGCTGACCACTGTGCAGGTGAGAGTTCTTCTTCTGAGAGACTTCCTGAACTCAGGAAGCTTTGGATCTCCTCCACTAGAGAATGGTCATTCAGTTCATTCAGACAGTGGAACAGATTGATGCACCTCTCTGGAGAGGGATTCTTCCTGATCTTCTCCTTGATGTACTTGATTGTTTCTTCATGGCTCTGTGAGCTGCTTCTTGTCTTTGTCAGTAGACCTTGTAAGTGCTTCTGATTGGACTCCAGTGAGAGGCCCAGAAGGAAGCGGAGGAAAAGGTCCATGTTTCCTGTCTCACTTTGTAAGGCTTTATCCACAGCATTCTTGTAGAAGGTAACTTTACGCTTGTGTCTGATCCTCACAGAAAAGTTCCTGGACTTTGATTGAGGTTCATCCAATAGATTCTCATTGTTGTTGATGAATGAGAGGAACACATATACAGCAGCCAGAAACTCCTGAATGCTCAGATGCACGAAGCAGTAGACCTTGTCCTTGTACAGCACACATTCCTCTTTAAAGATCTGTGTGCACAATCCTGAGTACACTGAGGCTTCATTGACATTAATGCCAGCCTCTTTCAGGTCTTCTTCATAGAAAATCTGATTGCCATTCACAAGCTGTTGAAAAGCCAGTTTTCCCAGTGACAGAATGCTCTCTTTATTCCAGTGTGGACCTGTCTCTTCTTTCCCAATATACTTTTCATTCTTCTGTTTGGTATGAAACACCACAAGGTGTGTGTACATCTCAGTCAGTCTTGGGCATCTCTTCTCTCTTATGTTTCAGCATGTGTTCAAGGACTATTGCAGAAATCCAACAGAAGACTGGTATGTGGCACATGATGTGGAGGCTCCTTGATGTTTTTATGTGTGAGATGATTCTGCTGGCAAGGTCCTGATCACTGAATCTCTTCCTGAAGTACTCCTCCTTCTGTGGATCATTGAACCCTCGTACCTCTGTCACCTGGTCAACACACCCTGAAGGGATCTTATTGGCTGCTGCAGGTCGGGTAGTTATCCAGAGGAGAGCAGAGGGAAGCAGATTTCCCTTGATGAGATTTGTCAGCAGAACATCCACTGAGGTTGACTCTGTGACGTCCCAACAGATCTTGTTCTTCTGGAAGTCTAGGGGCAGTCGGCACTCATCCAGACCATCAAAGATGAACAGAACTTTGTACTTGTCGTAGTTGGAGATTCTTGATTCTTTGGTTTCCAGTGAGAAGTGATTGAGAAGTTCAATCAAAGTGTGTTTTTCCCCTTTCATCAAATTCAGCTCCCGAAAAGGGAATGAAAATACAAATTGGACATCCTGATTTGCTTTTCCTTCAGCCCAGTCCAAAATGAACTTCTGCACAGAGACTGTTTTTCCAATGCCAGCGACTCCCTTTGTCAGCACAGTTCTGATAAGTTTGTCTTGTCCAGTTAAGGATTTGAAGATGTCGTTACATTTGATTGCAGTCTCTGGTCTTGCTTGTTTCCTGGTTGTTGTCTCAATCTGTCTCAGCTCATGTTCATTATTGACCTCTCCTGTTCCACCCTCTGTGATGTAGAGCTCTGTGTAGATCTTATTGAGAAGTGTTGGGTTTCCTTGTTTAGCGATCCCCTCAAATACACATTGAAACTTCTTCTTTAGATTAGATTTGAGTTCACATTGGCAAATCACAGCAAGCTCATCTGAATCTAGAAATAACACAGATGATATTAATATTTATTATTTATTCGTGTTAATGATGGTATCATTAATCTTGTCTGTCTCTCCTCTTCTCTCTGTCTCTCCTCTTCTCTGTCTAAATTAATCACCACAACACATCCCTGCTGCTACATGATGAGGTCACTAGGTGTTGTGTTAAGGCTGCTACAATATCATTGAGTTACAAAGCTACTTTAGCTGTACTTTAGCTACAGCTTTTAAATGGTTGTGATAAAGCAGCATTCAACATGAGGCAGACAGCTCTTACTTTTCTCCAGTGTGTCAGCAAGCTCCTTCTGGTTCATTTTCCTCAGGACGTGCAGTGTGATCTTCAGAGCCCCCTCTCTGGCACTGCTCTCCTGCTTCTCATCTTCAGCATCCACCACTTCCTTGTCCTGCTTCTGACTCTCAAAGCCTTCTGGGAGTTCTGGACTAAGAATCCTCTTGAACATCTTCAGCTCGTTCTTCACAAATGTCATAATATTCTCTTCAAGCAACTGAAATAAATCAAGTAAATAAGTTAAGCAAGAGACTAAATGCTTTCTCATTAACACATGAATGAATGATTGACAGATCAACTTTACTTGAGGTAAACAAAAACAAATGTACATAACAGGACCACATACACTGAATATGGAGGCCAGGTCTGTTTGATGACTCTGGGAAGACTGACCACTGAGAATCTCCGACTCTGATCTCTCCTGTTGGTTTCTGTGTACAAAACATGAGATTACATTTCCTCATTCAGGGAGTGCACACACACACACACACACACATACACACACACACACACACGCACACACACAGACACACACACACACACAGGGAGGGAATGTTGTGTTTGTTTAATATTGTTTTAGGACTATGAAAATGGAAAAAATGATTAGCCTATGGATTATGAAAACAACAAAAATAAATGGGAAAATGGGAGAGGAGAAATGACTAGAGACAGTGTTGTTTAACTCACTGACAATGACCCATGAGTTCTTCTTACCTTTGTTCACTAGAAAAGTCTCCCTCTCTAAACTCTATAGGTTGTTCCATAGACTTGTCACTCTTCATGGACACACAGCTGGGTACAGGGGAGGCTGGTCTCTCCTGCTTGATTGGACTTCAACACATCAGAGAAAAACATTAAGTCTCTCATCTACTCTGAGCTCAGATGGGGGAACATAAGAAGAGTTTAATTCTAAAATGCTATATATCCATTTTCAGAAATGTTCGTAAATTAGCTTTTATTGTTTAAAGAAATTATGAAAGAGATTGGTGTGTTTTTTCAGTAACTAATCATGGCATGGGGTTGTTCAATGACAGACATGTATTTGTTTAAAATCTATCACTTGATGGTTTCATTTCAGAGAGACAAATAATCATGTTTTTGTGTAAAATGCTATATATCTGCCTCACTCTCAGAGAAATAAGTAGTACTGCTAGGTTTTACACAGTAATAATATATACTGCCTCACTCTCAGAGAAATAAGTAGTACTGCTAGGTTTTACACAGTAATAATATATCTTTCTCACTCTCAGATAAATAAGTAGTACTGCTAGGTTTTACACAGTAATAATATACAACTGCCTCACTCTCAGAGAAATAAGTAGTACTGCTAGGTTTACACAGTAATAATATATATCTATCTCACTCTCAGAGAAATAAGTAGTACAGCTAGGTTTAACACAGTCAAATGTAACAAGTAACTACATTTTTAATAAAACTCTGTACAATTCAATATAGTAACATGAAATCTGTTTGAAATTGTGTTTTTTTGGATAAAAGTAGAGACTCAGCTAGAAAAAGGTATGTCATACACTACAGTTGAGAAAGAATGGGAAAGTAATTCTGTTTCGAAAGATGATAAACTTGTAACTTGACTTTTGAGAAAATGGCCTTTGAATGTTTGGGTTCACCTACTGGAGAGCTCTTCTTTATCTACAGTGGTTACTTTGGCAGATAATGTCATCCATCTAAATAAATAGTATATATATATATATATATAGTTAATTAACTAAATGTATGGTGTTTTTGGTTTATGTCAGTTTCATTTTTTGTTATGCTATAAATGGTTATTTTATGGTTGTAAGTGGTAAAATTAACTATAAAATATCATATTTTGCAATTCTGATTAGTTACTACTTTAGTAAGGATACACTTTATTCAGTACTACTGCAGCTACTAAATATTTCCAATAGATGGCAGCATAAGACCACAAATGACATTGCAGAAGATCAGTTTAGTTTTCTCCATGGATACACCACCACTCCCCCTCACAGGAAAACTCCTGCACACGCTTTTTACTGTCCCTTTCCACACTGCTAACGCAAGAGGAACGACTGAAAAAGCATTTAACAGATTACTGTGAAATAATATAATGATGATTCATGTTTATTATTACCTTTTTTTATGCTCATGTTTTGAAATTATACTTCATTACTATAACGATTATCAATAAGCCTGAACATTAATTTAGTCAACTCTGGTCGAGAAAAACGTATTTTCCTAGTACATTCATTGTCAGATTCATCAACCAGCAGCGAGCACTCTGCCTTCTAGCACAAGCGAGGGGCATGTTGAGGTACATTTGCTTACCGGGAGGGTTGCATGATGTAATTTATTGGTGGGCTGGAAGACGCACTCTTGTCTTATCTATTCCGAGGTTGTTTAATCGTAATATTAGATATTTAAAAATGCATGTATACTAGGGTTGAGGTTGGAGCATCTGACTAGTGATTATTTACCAGGGGTTCAACACCTGCTATAGTCACTATGTAATTGCTCTTCCAAAAGCAACACAGGACAAATACGAGATATATCGCTAACTAAAGTAATGAGTGACCATTTTAGAAAATCATGGGACATATAGTATTTGGTTGCATGCTATTTCATGTCAATCATATTGCTGCTTGTAGCCTATAACTGATGCTTCGTGGTCTTATGCTGCCATCTATTGGAAATATTTAGCAATTAAAAGTTATTCATTGACGTACAGACGTTGGTGAGGCAGCTGAGAAATAAAGTGTATTAGATCAGTCTCAAACCTGCCCCACGCCAATTGCTGGACTTTCACACAGAGGTTACTAGGTCACCCAATTCAAACCACATTTGAAAAATAAAACAAATGTGTCTTATTTATCAAGTGTTCTGTCTTGCAATTATACATATAATAAAATAACAACAAAATAATCAAAACGCTATTTAATACTATAATTGTATTTACTAAGATAATATTATTACTAAAATCGTTTCTAAAAGTGTTCTAGGCTACCCTACCCTAGAATTAGGGGTTACGGCTAAAATAGGTTATAAGTAGGGTTAGTGTTTCTGTATAGCACTTTGTGACATCTGCTGGTGTAAAAAGGGCTTTATAAATACATTTGATTGATTGTTAGGTTTAGGGTTTATATGGCAAAAAACAGTATGGGTTTATGGCACTCTTGCTCCTCCTTGTGGCCGTATGTGGGTGCTACATAACTCATTCATGACACTTGCTAGGCTCATAATCTGAGTACTGATCTACAAATCCATTAGCTAGACCACCCGATTATACAACAATCACCCCATTATACCCATTTGGTTTGCAACTCAGTGAACCTGCGCAGCATTTGCTCAATTTGATGCCTATGAACGAAGATTTCGATGCATATCAAATTACCCAGCAGCCGTTTAGAAACAACAAGTCGTCCAAAAAATGGTTATTTCTTAATAAAAAAAAAATATTCTGGCTGTTTAAATCGGCCACATCTTGAAAAAGAGGACAGGGACATGCGTTTTGTTTAGATTGTACACTTTTTTCTTAAAACAAATATGGTTAACCATGACCAGAAAATGTTTAATGTTTGATGGCTATCCGCCAGCCATCGCCTCTTAAACTGTGTCTCACCTCACTATAGGTGACCACAACATGTACTCAGGTGAACAGTGAGCTGCTCACCAAGTAGCCGTAACCTTGTTAATAATAAGTTACCTGAGGTAAACCTACAGGGTTAACGCTCACCAAGTAGCCGTAACCTTGTTAAAAATAAGTTACCTGAGGTAAACCTACAGGGTTAATGCAGGCAGGTCTCATTGATAACAATAGTGAAGCTGGCATTGTGACGCAGAACAATGGACTGGGAATAGAATGTTCTGAAGGCGAGTCGGTGTCACGGAGCTCAATAGAACTAATTGGAGCTGGTAAGGTGAAAAATGCCCAAACATAAGGCCTGTTTTTTCGTGATTACTTCATAACCAGGGACTGAAGGTAATATTATGAAACTGGGCTCCATGGCGGATGCAATGAGCTAATTTTATCAGAAATAAACGTTGTAAAAAATGTCACTTGAGGCGCCCCGAAAATAATATTAAAAAGTTCAGTCTTTGGACACAGAGGGGTTAAACGGTAAAGTTACCGTCCATCTAGTGAAGAGAGGAGAACCGGACAGAGGGAGCGTAGGTAGCCAGCATCCGTCAACGAGAGAGGGAGAAGCCCTCCACGGTATTTAACAGGTTTAAGAAACAACCAGTGAGCTCCATCTGTCCACAAGAAATGCAGGCAGCCGGTGATGTTGTAGTGGTAGCTAGGATAACTAGGATGCTGCTGGTAGAGTAGCTAGCTTAGCTAGCTGTACCGACTAGCTTGGCTAGCTAGCAGGTTGTTCGTCTGTCCATCGAGGATGATGACGAATCCGGTGAACCACACAAGATGAAACAAGAATAGCGAGTGAAAAGGATCTGGCTACACTCATACTGTCACTGACCATTACGCAAAAAAGAAAATTGAACAATAAACTTCGGTGTCTCAACACTGTAACAAACTCCGTCGTTGTTCCCCAAGATCACCTCAGCGTAACTGGACAATATGCTTGGCGCCAAACCGTACGTGGACGCGGACAACCAGATAATACAGTCAAATATACCGGATACAAACATTCAATTTCAGCTAAACAATGGATATATAGCATTTTGCAATAACAATAATAATAATGATATACAGTGGGGAAAAAAAGTATTTAGTCAGCCACCAATTGTACAAGTTCTCCCACTTAAAAAGATGAGAGAGGCCTGTAATTTTCATCATAGGTACACGTCAACTATGACATGCAAAATGAGAAGAAAAAAATCCAGAAAATCACATCGTAGGATTTTTAATGAATTTATTTGCAAATTATGGTTGAAAATAAGTATTTGGTCAATACCAAAAGTTTCTCAATACTTTGTTATATACCCTTTGTTGGCAATGACACAGGTAAAAGTTTTCTGTAAGTCTTCACAAGGTTTTCACACACTGTTGCTGGTATTTTGGCCCATTCCTCCATGCAGATATCCTATAGAGCAGTGATGTTTTGGGGCTGTCGCTGGGCAACACGGACTTTCAACTCCCTCCAAAGATTTTCTATGGGGTTGAGATCTGGAGACTGGCTAGGCCACTCCAGGACCTTGAAATGCTTCTTACGAAGCCACTCCTTCGTTGCACGGGCGGTGTGTTTGGGATCATTGTCATGCTGAAAGACCCAGCCACGTTTCATCTTCAATGCCCTTGCTGATGGAAGGAGGTTTTCACTCAAAATCTCACAATACATGGCCCCATTCATTATTTCCTTTACATGGATCAGTCGTCCTAGTCCCTTTGCAGAAAAACAGCCCCAAAGCATGATGTTTCCAACCCCATGCTTCACAGTAGGTATGGTGTTCTTTGGATGCAACTCAGCATTCTTTGTCCTCCAAACACGACGACTTGAGTTTTTACCAAAAAGTTATATTTTGGTTTCATCTGACCATATGACATTCTCCCAATCCTCTTCTGGATCATCCAAATGCACTCTAGCAAACTTCAGACGGGCCTGGACATGTACTGGCTTAAGCAGGGGACACGTCTGGCACTGCAGGATTTGAGTCCCTGGCGGCGTAGTGTGTTACGGATGGTAGGCTTTGTTACTTTGGTCCCAGCTCTCTGCAGGTCATTCACTAGGTCCCCCCGTGTGGTTCTGGGATTTTTGCTCACCGTTCTTGTGATCATTTTGACCCCACGGGTTGAGATCTTGCGTGGAGCCCCAGATCGAGGGAGATTATCAGTGGTCTTGTATGTCTTCCATTTCCTAATAATTGCTCCCACAGTTGATTTCTTCAAACCAAGCTGCTTACCTATTGCAGATTCAGTCTTCCCTCCCTGGTGCAGGTCTACAATTTTGTTTCTGGTGTCCTTTGACAGCTCTTTGGTCTTGGCCATAGTGGGGTTTGGAGTGTGACTGTTTGAGGTTGTGGACAGGTGTCTTTTATACTGATAACAAGTTCAAACAGGTGCCATTAATACAGGTAACGAGTGGAGGACAGAGGAGCCTCTTAAAGAAGAAGTTACAGGTCTGTGAGAGCCAGAAATCTTGCTTGTTTGTAGGTGTCCAAATCCTTATTTTCAACCATAATTTGCAAATACATTCATTAAAAATCCTACAATGTGATTTTCTGGAATTTTTTTCCTCAATTTGTCTGTCATAGTTGACGTGTACCTATGATGAAAATTACAGGCCTCTCTCATCTTTTTAAGTGGGAGAACTTGCACAATTGGTGGCTGACTAAATACTTTTTTTCCCCCACTGTACATCTCAAATCTATTAATTAAACATCTGAGAACAGTAATATTGAAGGTACCCATAAGCAACCATTTCTGATTAAAAAACATGTGAAAAATTATGGAAATAGCATTTAGGAAATAAACTCTTAATAATTCTTAAACAAAATTGTCATCTCACCTCTTAGCTTTGGTGTCATGTTCCCCAGAGAGACTCATTTTAGAGGCAGGGCCCCCCTCCTCTCTCTCCCCAGAGAGACTCAATTTAGACCACTGACCCCTAAACAGAGATCCAACATGTTGGTTGTAGTTAACACAGTAATTCCTGAATGTGAATTGTTATCATTTATTAATTATCTCTTACAAAACATTTACTAACAGACATATCGAAACAGTCAGGTGATTTAATGCAATCACATGAATATGTAGTTGTGACATCTCTTCTCCATGGTAACTGTCAATAATAATAATAAGTCACTGTTTGTTAAGGTAGTTATAGACAGTGCAGCAACACAAGGCCATGTCTCACACTTATTTTGTATTCATTAAAAGTCGGCCATTTATTATTTTAGAATCTGTTCTTTTCTAAACATATCTGAGAATGTAGACAGAAGGGCTAAAATAGGCTTGATTGATCTGGGGGGGATCAGTGATCTATACAGAAAGGTTTTTTGCAACAATTAAGAGATTTTATATTATTTAAAGTAGGCTAGGTTATAATGTATAACAGTTTTTTTGTTGTTGTGTAAAGCAGATCAAGGTCTATACCTCAGCAAGTGGCGACCCGTCATTCAGGTCAGGTGGCCTTTCCTGTTTTGCATGTTATTTTGGCATTAATACGTGTCATATCAGTTTGCAAAAAATGTAAAAATAAATAAATATATATATATAATTGAGTTAATAAAGCCGCAAAAAAACATGGTCAAATAATCCTGCAGCAACAGGACATTTGAATTATTATGGGAATGGCCGGCAGGGATGTAGCTCAGTTGGTAGAGCATGGCATTTGCAACGCCAGGGTTGTGGGTTCGATTCCAGTATAAAAAAATTAAATGTATGCACTCGCAATGTATGTAAGTCGCTCTGGATAAGAGCGTCTGCTAAATGACTAAAATGTAAAAAATCACCATGTAGAATTATGTGTACAGATGTAGGATCTTAATTTGATCACCCCCACTGCAGAATAACTTTCCCTCAACGCAGTAAATGTAAAACTTGTAGTGTATTTGAGGTTTTAAAAGGCTTCTGAAATTTGTAATTTCCACTTAGAAATGGCAGACTTGAGTTTCCCTTACTAAAAATGTATCAACCGATACAAAAATGTCCATTAATTATAAATCACATTTACTGTTGCTGCAGGAATATTTTCCTGCTGTAGCAAACTGGCTCAAATTAAGATCCTACAAATGTACATGCAAATGTACTTGGCGAATAAAGGTGATTCTGATTCTGCAAAGGTTGAGTCTCTAGATTCCCTTGCTGCTCTGGGGAAATAATGAAATGGAAATCATGGGCGATTTAAACTGGGACTGGTTATCTCCAAACTTTGAGACCATGTCATGTGTTATATTTCACCCAATTGATAAAGGAAGCTAGAAGGCTGAACCCATAAGACAACTTTAAATCAACACTAACTGATATTTTCCTAAAATCCTTTCACTCATATTGTTGTGTCTCTTTGTTCAACGGAGGTCGGGTAGCCTGTGATATTAATATTGTAGCAAACAGCGGGGCAGGGCAGTGAACCCAGGTCGCTGGCCAAAACTAGGTTAACCCTATTGCTGCGATGGGAATTGTAACCTGTCTCACAGACACCATACTACTTCTGACACCAATGTAGCAAACAGCGGGGCAGGGAAGCGAACCCAGGTTGCACTTGTAAAAAGGCAAACAAACTACGCATCGCGCCATTGGCGCCAATTGGGTTACTTGGTTGGAATTGCATCATAGTACATGGGAATAATGATGCATTTTATTTAGTAAAGTGGTTTCTTGCATCAAACACAACAACATTTTCAGTCACCTCCTCCTTGTGTGAAGGACAAGTAGATAAACAGGTTAATGTCAAGCTCTGCATGTTTTTGGAATGTCTCATGGAATGTAGGCTTACATTGAACACCACACATTGGCTGCTACTGTAGGCTGAATGATAGAACAGCTATTTCCATGTTAAATGTTATTGGAGGCCTTTTTACATTATGATCAAATAGCCTACTTGGTCTCTGTTAAAACTGTAACTTAAAGTGGGTACAGCCTCAGTGTTCACAGTAAACTCACGCCGGAAGTTGCACAGATCGCTACACTATAGTAGAACTATGATACAATTACATTTATCATACGAAATGTGAAATGTAGAACTATGACGAATGAATATTGATGTATTGAATTCACAGGAGGTTGGTGGCACCTTAATTGGGGAGGACGGGCTTGTGGTAATGGCTGGAGCGGAAAAGGTGGAATGGTATCATTAATATGAGCCGTCCTCCCCTCAGCAACCTCCACTGATTGAATTTGACTTGCCCACGTCCAGTTAGCGCCATTTTGTATGATTAAACTGTCAAGTCATTATATATTTTCTGTTCTGCTGAGAGAGCACCTTCCTGATGACTGGCACTCTGTACATTCCTATGGGTGAGGCCTGAGCTGGAATGTGAAGATAACTGAAGCTAACTTTAGAAAACCAGTATATCTAGCTAGCATCATAGTCCACCCCTCAGGCTAAGTTCAGGTTACAGCATGAGGCAGGCATCAACAGCTGAGTTGTAGGCTACTACCTGGGTCGTATTCATTAGTTTACACAGCAGCCAACAGTTTTGCAACAATGCTTAAACAGTTCACTCCAAACGCTGTACAACGTGACCTAAACGGTTTCTGTTGCCAAACGTTTTGCTACGGTGGGCATTAATGAACACACACAACCTGTTTTGAGGAACTGTAAGTTGTTGTTAGTCTTTCCACAGTATTTATTTGTCTCTCTTTCTCACAACATACCTTCCTGAGTGAAAAGAGTTAACAGTAGATAAGAAAGAGAAAATGTTGTTGCTTGTTGTGTTTTAAGCCTGTTTTGAGAAGACAAACCTATGATACAGTAGGAGATCACCCTGGGGAACACAGTCTATAGGTCTATGATACAGTAGGAGATCACCCTAGGGAACACAGTCTATAGGTCTATGATACAGTAGGAGATCACCCTGGGGAACACAGTCTATAGGTCTATGATACAGTAGGAGATCACCCTAGGGAACACAGTCTATAGGATTATGATACAGTAGGAGATCACCCTGGGGAACACAGTCTATAGGTCTATGATACAGTAGGAGATCACCCTAGGGAACACAGTCTATAGGTCTATGATACAGTAGGAGATCACCCTAGGGAACACAGTCTATAGGTCTATGATACAGTAGGAGATCACCCTGGGGAACACAGTCTATAGGTCTATGATACAGTAGGGAGATCACCCTGGGGAACACAGTCTATAGGTCTATGATACAGTAGGAGATCACCCTGGGGAACACAGTCTATAGGTCTATGATACAGTAGGAGATCACCCTGGGGAACACAGTCTATAGGTCTATGATACAGTAGGAGATCACCCTTGGGAACACAGGTGGGCACTGAACGAATTCACCCCCCCTCCGCATCGACTTTACTTCAAATACATTTTAAGGAGAGTAGGCCAATTATAACACTCTGTCTACCAAAAATATAAACGATATTAATACACATAACAATATCATCAACTATATTAATACACATAACAATATCATCAACTATATTAATACACATAACAATATCATCAACTATATGAATACACATAACAATATCATCAACTATATTAATACACATAACAATATCATCAACTATATTAATACACATAACAATATCATCAACTATATGAATACACATAACAATATCATAAACTATATGAATATACATAACAATATCATCAACTATATTAATTCACATAACAATATCATCAACTATATGAATACACATAACAATATCATCAACTATATTAATACACATAACAATATCATCAACTATTTGAATACACATAACAATATAATCAACTATATTAATACACATAACAATATCATCAACTATATTAATACACATAACAATATCATCAACTATATTAATACACATAACAATATCATCAACTATATGAATGCACATAACAATATCATCAACTATTTGAATACACATAACAATCGTCGTCTTACCTTTTATATGTCTCTCAATAGAAGTAGAGTCTGGAATGATCATTCGGTCGTGGAAAGTTCCTTTAGTTTGTTCTGCTCATTTCCATATCAGGTTCTAACTATTCTCTCTCCCACTCCCTGTCTCTTTATAGCTCTTACAATGTGCCTTGGCATACATTCTACAAGTGTCTGGAACTCCAAATGTAGTTCTGATTTAGTGTTCCAAATGAAAACAATTTGATTAAACTGGTTAATATGGTTAAAATACATTAAGACTGAGTAATGCTGTGATTGTTTTTATTATTTTGTATTGAAATGTTTGACTTTATTTTCCCTATGTCCTTTCAATATAGGAACAATTTGTGAAATGACAGCCTTCTGTAAATATGGACAAAAGTATATGGATTCATTTGATGGTATGTGTCTTGCAACATTATGTAAAATGACAGGTTGAGAAACACTGCATCTTCCTAGGTGCATATGTGAGAAGGAACGCAAACTGTCTCCCTATGTGTGCCATCCCTAAACATCAAGTGTTTGTGGTTCATTAAAATGTTTATTGTCAAGGTAAAAAAAAAAAAAAAAAAGTGTCTTGAACTCTATTGGAGGGATGTGACATCATTCTTCCACAAGAAATTCCATAATTTAGTGTTTTGTTGATGGTTGTCTTCAATTGGGTTGAGACCTGGTGACTGAGACGGCCATGGCATATTGTGAAACATCAGCAAGTTCAGCAATCTTCATCACTGAAGCTCCTGCCAAACGTGCCCCAACAACCACCAATCGTTAAGCTCTTCCCGAGCAGGGTCGCAGTCTCTCTTCGTTGCAGCTCCTCTCTCCCCAGGGATAACAGCTCCTCTCTCCCCAGGGGTAACAGCTCCTCTCTCCCCAGGGGTAACATCTCCTCTCTCCCCAGGGGTAGCAGCTCCTCTCTCCCCAGGGGTAACAGCTCCTCTCTCTCCAGGGGTAACAGCTCCTCTATCCCCAAGGGTAACATCTCCTCTCTCCCCAGGGGTAGCAGCTCCTCTCTCCCCAGGGGTAGCAGCTCCTCTCTCCCCAGGGGTAGCAGCTCCTTTCTCCCCAGGGGTAACAGCTCCTCTCTCCCAAGGGGTTGCAGCTCCTCTCTCCCCAGGGGTAGCAGCTCCTCTCTCTCCAGGGGTAACAGCTCCTCTCTCCCCAGGGGGTAGCAACTCCTCTCTCCCCAGGGGTATCAGCTCCTCTCTCCCCCAGGGGTAAGAGCTCCTCTCTCCCCCAGGGGTAACAGCTCCTCTCTCCCCAGGGGTAGCAGCTCCTCTCTCCCCAGGGGTAACAGCTCCTCTCCCCAAGGGTAGCAGCTCCTCTCTCCCCAAGGGTAACAGCCCCTCTCTCCCCAGGGGTAACAGCTCCTCTCTCCCCAAGGGTAGCAGCTCCTCTCTCCCCAGGGGTAGCAGCTCCTCTCTCCCCAGGGGTAGCAACTCCTCTCTCCCCAGGGGTAGCTGCTCCTCTCTCCCCAGGGGTAGCAGCTCCCTCTCTCCCCAGGGGTAACAGCTCCTCTCTCCCCCAGGGGTATCAGCTCCTCTCTCCCCAGGGGCAGCAGCTCCTCTCTTCCCAGGGGTATCAGCTCTTCTCTCCCCAGGGATAGCAGCTCCTCTCTCCCCAAGGGTATCAGCTCCTCTCTCCCCAGGGGTAGCGCTCATCTCTCCCCAGGGGTAGCAGCTCCTCTCTCCCCAAGGGTAGCAGCTCCTCTCTCCCCAGGGGTAGCAGCTCCTCTCTCCCCAAGGGTAGCAGCTCCTCTCTCCCCCAGGGGTAACAGCTCCTCTCTCCCCAGGGTAGCAGCTCCTCTCTCCCCAGGGTAGCAACTCCTCTCTCCTCAGGGGTAGCTGCTCCTCTCTCCCCCAGGGGTAGCAGCTCCTCTCTCCCCAGGGGTAGCAGCTCCTCTCTCCCCAGGGGTAGCAGCTCCTCTCTCCCCAGGGGTAGCAGCTCCTTTCTCCCCAGGGGTAGCAACTCCTCTCTCCTCAGGGGTAGCTGCTCCTCTCTCCCCAGGGGTAGCAGCTCCTCTCTCCCCAGGGGTAACAGCTCCTCTCTCCCCAGGGGTGTCAGCTCCTCTCTCCCCAGGGGTAGCAGCTCCTCTCTCCCCAGGGGTATCAGCTCCTCTCTCCCCAGGGGTAGCAGCTCCTCTCTCCCCAGGGGTATCAGCTCGTCTCTCCCCAGGGGTAGCAGCTCCTCTCTCCCCAGGGGTTGCAGCTCCACTCTCCCCAAGGGTAGCAGCTCCTCTCTCCCCAGGGGTAGCAGCTCCTCTCTCCCCAGGGGTAACAGCTCCTCTCTCCCCAGGGGTAGCAGCTCCTCTCTCCCCAGGGGTAGCAACTCCTCTCTCCTCAGGGGTAGCTGCTCCTCTCTCCCCCAGGGGTAGCAGCTCCTCTCTCCCCAGGGGTAGCAGCTCCTCTCTCCCCAGGGGTAGCAGCTCCTCTCTCCCCAGGGGTAGCAGCTCCTCTCTCCCCAGGGGTAGCAACTCCTCTCTCCTCAGGGGTAGCTGCTCCTCTCTCCCCAGGGGTAGCAGCTCCTCTCTCCCCAGGGGTAACAGCTCCTCTCTCCCCCAGGGGTGTCAGCTCCTCTCTCCCCCAGGGGGTAGCAGCTCCTCTCTCCCCAGGGGTTGCAGCTCCACTCTCCCCAAGGGTAGCAGCTCCTCTCTCCCCAGGGGTAGCAGCTCCTCTCTCCCCAGGGGTAGCAACTCCTCTCTCCTCAGGGGTAGCTGCTCCTCTCTCCCCAGGGGTAGCAGCTCCTCTCTCCCCAGGGGTAGCAGCTCCTCTCTCCCCAGGGGTAGCAGCTCCCTCTCTCCCCAGGGGTAGCAGCTCCTCTCTCCCCAGGGTAGCAACTCCTCTCTCCTCAGGGGTAGCTGCTCCTCTCTCCCCAGGGTAGCAGCTCCTCTCTCCCCAGGGGTAACAGCTCCTCTCTCCCCCAGGGGTGTCAGCTCCTCTCTCCCCAGGGGTAGCAGCTCCTCTCTCCCCCAGGGGTTGCAGCTCCACTCTCCCCAAGGGTAGCAGCTCCTCTCTCCCCCAGGGGTAGCAGCTCCTCTCTCCCCAGGGTAACAGCTCCTCTCTCCCCAGGGGTAGCAGCTCCTCTCTCCCCCAGGGGTAGCAGCTCCTCTCTCCCCAGGGGGTAGCAACTCCTCTCTCCTCAGGGGTAGCTGCTCCTCTCTCCCCCAGGGGTAGCAGCTCCTCTCTCCCCCAGGGTAACAGCTCCTCTCTCCCCCAGGGGTATCAGCTCCTCTCTCCCCAGGGGTAGCAACTCCTCTCTCCTCAGGGGTAGATGCTCCTCTCTCCCCAGGGGTAGCAGCTCCTCTCTCCCCAGGGGTAGCAGCTCCTCTCTCCCCAGGGGTAGCAGCTCCTCTCTCCCCAGGGGTAGCAGCTCCTCTCTCCCCAGGGGTAGCAACTCCTCTCTCCTCAGGGGTAGCTGCTCCTCTCTCCCCAGGGGTAGCAGCTCCTCTCTCCCCAGGGGTAACAGCTCCTCTCTCCCCAGGGGTGTCAGTTCCTCTCTCCCCAGGGGTAGCAGCTCCTCTCTCCCCAGGGGTATCAGCTCCTCTCTCCCCAGGGGGTAGCAGCTCCTCTCTCCCCAGGGGTATCAACTCGTCTCTCCCCAGGGTAGCAGCTCCTCTCTCCCCAGGGGTTGCAGCTCCACTCTCCCCAAGGGTAGCAGCTCCTCTCTCCCCCAGGGGTAGCAGCTCCTCTCTCCCCAGGGGTAACAGCTCCTCTCTCCCCAGGGGTAGCAGCTCCTCTCTCCCCAGGGGTAACAGCTCCTCTCTCCCCAAGGGTAGCAGCTCCTCTCTCCCCAGGGGTAGCAGCTCCTCTCTCCCCAGGGGTAACAGCTCCTCTCTCCCCAGGGGTAGCAGCTCCTCTCTCCCCAAGGGTAACAGCTCCTCTCTCCCCAGGGGTAACAACTTCTCTCTCCCCAGGGGTAGCAGCTCCTCTCTCCCCAGGGGTATCAGCTCCTCTCTCCCCAGGGGTAACAGCTCCTCTCTCCCCAAGGGTAGCAGCTCCTCTCTCCCAAAGGGTAACAGCTCCTCTCTCCCCAGGGGTAGCATCTCTCTCCCCTAGGATTTGGAGACATCGGTGGCTTAGCCCACAGCCAGTAGGAGGGTCCGGGAAGGAATTTCAACAGCTAAACCATGAATACATCACCAGTGTATTGCCAAAAACCACTCAAGAACTTCAAACATAGACTCTGACCTGTCCAATGAGCCAAACTGATTAAAGAGTCCCACAGTACCTAAACACCCCCTCTCTCTCTCTCTCTCTCTCTCTCTCTCTCTCTCTCTCTCTCTCTCTCTCTCTCTCTCTCTCTCTCTCTCTCTCTCTCTCTCTCTCTCTCTCTCTCTCTCTCTCTCTCTCTCTCTCTCTCTCTCTCTCTCTCTTTTTGTTCTCCGCTCCTCCGTCTCTCTCCATCACTGTCTCTATGTCTTGTCTGGTGTCTCTCTCCATCATATCATATTCTTATGTTGCTGTCTCTGTGTCTTGTCTGGTGTCTCTCTCCATCATATCCTATTCTTCTGTTGCTGTCTCTGTGTCTTGTCTGGTGTCTCTCTCCATCATATCATATTATTCTGTTGCTGTCTCTGTGTCTTGTCTGGTGTCTCTCTCTCTCTCTCCATCACTTTCTCTGTGTCGTCTATTGATGTCTCTCATCTTGTCTGGTGTCTCTCTCCATCAACAGAAATATTGGTGAGGGTTAGGCCTACTCCAATACAACATTGAAAACATGAAAACACAACTGCATAATACCATTAAATACAGTTGGAATATAGTTACAACACTCCAACTGTTTCCATCAAACAGAAAAACAACAAGAAAGATGGATAAACACATTTAGATTTCTACATACTGCACTTTGCTTTTGCATGATCCATACAGCTGTTTAAGGTCATACAAAGGCAGAGTGCAGTATCAGCATTCAAGGGGTCATAGGTCAGATCAGTGGTCATGGTTGATATGATTGGACAAATAACAAACGTTAAAGCCATTTTTCTCAGATTCACTGTTTGCGTAGACTGCTCTTTGCCTTTGTAGGGCAGTAGTTCAGGTGGCTTCCCTTGCCCTTAGTCTGCCTCCTGTCCCTCCTATCGCCATGGAGACACCTTCCTGAAAACAATGACTCCATAGTTTTCTGAAACCTGTTCTGCCACTTCATGTCCTTAAAGATGAATGTTGGAATGTTCCAATGTGGTTACCCCAAAAAGATGCCAAGATAGATCACACATCCATAACTGATTCCTGCTTGTAGCAGGCCGCGTTCACAGGAATCCTTTTCTCTAATTATAGGTCATATGATTTCATGAGAATATTTTTTTGGAGTGAGAGTGTAATGCAAGTCAAGGTGTCCTTGGATGAATGTCAACAAGATTTATAACCAGCATTGTTAAATTAACTGTTGTAATACATAAAATAAAATATTTGTAAATGTATTGTCACAGACACCGGATTGATGCAGTGAAATGTGTTGTTTTACAGGGGTCATAGTAGTACGGCGCCCCCTGGAGCAAATCAGGTGTAAGTGCCTTGCTTAAGTGCACAGACAGATTTTTACCTTGACGGCTCAGGTATTTGAACCAGCATCCTTTCAGTTACTGTCCCCACTAGGTAATCTTACCATACCAGTTCACGCCCTAACAGAAGACACTGTTCAAGTGCTCAAATGTAGTCCATGAAGAGGTATTAGGATAATGTGCACAGCTATTCTGCCGTACAATTGCAAACTGCTGCTACACATTTGGTCAAAGATGAGTTCAGACCTAAATCAGACTTATATTTTGTGACAAAGTGTCCTGGTTCAATTATCTTCTGTTTCAGAGCAAATGGAGGGTCTAATTTGATGTAACTACAAAATCCCAGTAAAAACCAAGGAAACAGCAGTAAGTGAGGTTACTGCCATCTGGCTTTGTTCCACCATGTTCTACTGCAGTTACTACAGTTTTCCTTGGTATTCTATCAGGCTCTGAGTTCAGGCCATCCCGACCATGACACTCACCCTCACACACTCCATGAGACAGCCAGTGATCCAGTTATCACCAGAATAAACATGGCACAATCACGCAGAAACATTATGGTTTAACTCGCATTGAAATGCAAATACACAGATAATGGTAAGAAAGACAGCAAACAAAATATTGAAACGCTCGCTAACATAAAGAAAAGGACTGCATTGATAGTAATACAAAGTCACATAAGGATAAACATTCTCCGTGATGAAATAGTTCTTACCTTATGGATAAAAAAAGCTTGAGGGTTGCTACAATACAACATTCAAAACACACAACTACACAACACCATTAAAAGCCACAAGAAAGCTGGATAAACACATTTAGATTTTTTAGATACTGCACTTTGCTTTTGCATGACCCATACAGCTGTTTAAGGTCATACAAAGGCAGAGTGCAGTATCAGCATTTAAGGGGTCATAGGTCAGATCAGTGGTCATAATAAGATGATACATCAGTGCATTTACACTTATCTACCTACGACATATTTGGCTGAACAGCAAAAACAACTTTAAAGCCTTTTTTGTCTTCAGTTGGACTGTTTTCTAGTTGATGCTCTTTGCCTTTGTAGGGCCGTTTATTCAAGCAGTCAACGGACAACAACTCTTAATGCAATCACGGGGAAAACACTTTTGAAAGCAGTTTTGACCTTTGTTAAAAAAAGAGGGGGATCCAAGCTTTTCATTGATAACACGTTTATTTCTATACTCCTAAAATGCAGTTACAACTGGAGTATCAAGCATGGTTTAGGAACATTCACAACAGAGCTCTTAAAGGGGCAACGGCATCTTAAAACCGGAGTATCAAGCATGGTTTAGGAACATTCACAACAGAGCTCTTAAAGGGGCAACGGCATCTTAAAACCGGAGTATCAAGCATGGTTTAGGAACATTCACAACAGAGCTCTTAAAGGGGCAACGGCATCTTAAAACCGGAGTATCAAGCATGGTTTAGGAACATTCACAACAGAGCTCTTAAAGGGGCAACGGCATCTTAAAACCGGAGTATCAAGCATGGTTTAGGAACATTCACAACAGAGCTCTAACGATGTCACAACATTCAGTTCAGTGTTAGTGGCTGTTGCTGTGATTGAATGATGTTGCTTGCAGAATGCAGCCTTGGTGCACCATGGTCTCCCTGTTGGGATCCTGTACTCAGTAGGAGGTAAACCCTGTGATGATGGTGCAGGGTTTTGTGCCATCATTTGCATGAATGCCTCATAGGCGTCGTGGTCAAGTTCAGTCCAGTCTCTTTTGTCACCCATTGCTTGTGATGTTGGAGGAGAGTTTTGTGCATATAGTCTCCTGAATGCCTCAGAGGCGTCGTGGTCAGCTTCAGTTCAGTCTCTTTTACTGTCATCCACTGAACTTTTCCTTGTTTACGTTTGAGGTTTTAACCTTGGAGTGTGTGTGACTGTCACCGGCCCCAGTATGACCAGGTGGTGTCTCCAGTATGACAAAATCAAATCAAATCAAATGTTATTTGTCACTTACACGTGTTTAGCAGATGTTATTGTGGGTGTAGCGAAATGCTTGTGCTTCTAGCTCCGACAGTGCAGTAATATCTAACAAGTAATATCTAACAATTTCACAACATATACCCAATACACACAAATCTAAGTAAGGAATGGAATTAAGAATACAGTTGAAGTCGGAGCCGAATACATTTAAACTCAGTTTTTCACAATTCCTGACATTTAATCGTAGTAAATATTCCCTGTCTTAGGTCAATTAGGATCACCACTTTATTTTAAGAATGTGAAATGTCAGAATAATAGTAGAGAGCATGATTTATTTCAGCTTTTATTTCTTTCATCACATTCCCAGTGGGTCAGAAGTTTACATGCACTCAATTAGTATTTCGTAGCATTGCCTTTAAATTGTTTAACTTGGGTCAAACGTTTCGGGTAGCCTTCCACAAGCTTCCCACAATAAGTTGGGTGAATTTTGGCCCATTCCTCCTGACAGAGCTGGTGTAACTGAGTCAGATTTGTAGGCCTCCTTGCTCGCACACGCTTTTTCAGTTCTGCCCACACATTTTCTATAGGATTGAGGTCAGGGCTTTGTGATGGCCACTCCAATACCTTGACATTGTTGTCTTAAGCCATTTTGCCACAACTTTGGAAGTATGCTTGGGGTCATTGTCCATTTGGAAGACCCATTTGCGACCAAGCTTTAACTTCCTGACTGATGTCTTGTGATGTTGCTTCAATTTATCCACATCATGTTCCTTCCTCATGATGCCATCTATTTTGTGAAGTGCACCAGTCCCTCCTGCAGCAAAGCACCCCCACAGCATGATGCTGCCACCGCCGTGCGTCACGGTTGGGATGGTGTTCTTCGGCTTGCAAGCACCCCCTTTTTCCTCCAAACATAATGATGGTCATTATGGCCAAACCGTTCTATTTTTGTTTCATCAGACTATAGGATATTTCTCCAAAAAGTACGATCTTTGTCCCCATGTGCAGTTGCAAACCGTAGTCTGGCTTTTTTATGGAGGTAATGGAGCAGTGGCTTCTTCCTTGCTGAGCGGCCTTTCAGGTTATGTCGATATAGGACTAGTTTTACTGTGGATATAGATACTTTTGTACCTGTTTCCTCCAGCATCTTCACAAGGTCCTTTGCTGTTGTTCTGGGATTGATTTGCACTTTTCGGACCAAAGTACGTTCATCTCTAGGAGACAGAACGCGTCTCCTTCCTGAGCAGTATGACGGCTGCGTCGTCCTATTTTGTTTACACTTGCGTACTATTGTTTGTACAGATGAACGTGGTACCTTCAGGCGATGAAAAGTTATCCTGGAAAGATCGTATTCAATTTGTCTGTAGCAAAGTGATGAAATCAGAAAGACTAGTGGTTTGGTTCTTCAGGCTTGCTTCCTAACTCTATATTATAGCTTAATTTACCCATATCTCATTTACTGTAATATTGTCTGGGCCAGTTCATAATAATAATATAATATAATATGCCATTTAGCAGACACTTTTATCCAAAGCGACTTACAGTCATGTGTGCATAAATGTTTACGTATGGGTTGTCCCGGGGATCAAACCCACTACCCTACATATGCCTCCTACCTGCAATAATCCAGTAAATGAGATATAGGTAAATTAAGCTATAGTATAGAGTTAGGAAGCAAGCCTGATGAACCAAACCACTAGTCTTTCTGATTTCATCGCTTTGCTACAGACAAATTGAATACGATCTTTCCAGGATAACTTTTCATCAATTAGAACTCAGATGAATCTAGTGGATGTGACTTGTTCCATTTCATTCCCACCAATTGAGATTCTGGCTCTTTTTTAAATGTTTAAATTTTTCAACAATATTACTTATTCTTCTAGTGAATATAATAAAGTTGGATTTTTTAACATTTAAAGATAATTTGTTTATCTGGTCCTGTTTGGCGCTCCCTCTGGCTCGTGCGGAGGAGGAGATCTTTGTGGGCTATACTCAGCCTTGTCTCAGGGTAGTAAGTTGGTGGTCTGTTGATATCCCTCTAGTGGTGTGGGGGGTGGGCTTTGGCAAAGGGGGTGGGGTTATATCCTACAGTATAGTATACTCTCTCTCTATAGTATAGTATATATACAGTATAGTATACTATCTCTCTATAGTATAGTATATATACAGTATAGTATACTCTCTCTATATAGTATAGTATACATACAGTATAGTAGACTCTCTCTATATAGTATAGTATATATACAGTATAGTATACTCTCTCTATATAGTATAGTATATATACAGTATAGAAGATTTTCTCTCTAAAGTATAGTATATATACAATATAGTAGACTCTCTCTCTCTATAGTATAGTATATATACAGTATAGTAGACTCTCTCTCTATAGTATAGTATATATACAGTATAGTATACTATCTCTATATAGTATAGTATATATACAGTATAGTACACTCTCTCTCTATAGTATAGTATATATACAGTATAGTAGACTCTCTCTATAGTATAGTATATATACAGTATAGTAGACTCTCTCTCTATAGTATAGTATATATACAGTATAGTAGACTCTCTCTCTATAGTATAGTATATATACAGTATAGTAGACTCTTTCTCTATAGTATAGTATATATACAGTATAGTAGACTCTCTCTCTATACTATAGTATATATACAGTATAGTAGACTCTCTCTATAGTATAGTAAAAATACAGTATAGTAGACTCTCTCTCTATAGTATAGTATATATACAGTATAGTAGAATCTCTCTCTATAGTATAGTCTATATACAATATAGTACACTCTCTCTATATAGTATAGTATATAAACAGTATAGTAGACTCTCTCTCTATAGTAAAGTATATATATATAGTATAGTAGACTCTCTCTATAGTATAGTATATATACAGTATAGTATATATCTCTATAGTATAGTACATATACAGTATATTATCTATCTCTATAGTATAGTATATATACAGTATAGTATACTCTCTCTATATAGTATAGTATATATACAGTATAGTATCTCTCTCTATTGTATAGTATATATACAGTGTAGCATACTCTCTCTATATAGTATAGTATATATACAGTATAGTATCTATCTCTCTATAGTATAGTATATATACAGTATAGTAGACTATATCTATATAGTATAGTATATATACAGTATAGTAGACTCTCTCTCTATAGGATAATATATATACAGTATAGTAGACTCACTCCATAGTATAGTATATATACAGTATAGTATACTCACTATATTTTAGTATATATAGAGTATAGTATCTATCTCTATAGTATAGTATATATACAGTGTAGTATACTCTCTCTATATAGTATAGTATATATACAATATAGTATACTCTCTCTATATAGTATAGTATATATACAGTATAGTATCTCTCTTTCTATAGTATAATATATATATATATACAGTATAGTATACTCTCACTCTATAGTATTGTATATATATAGTATAGTAGACTCTCTCTATAGTATAGTATATATATACAGTATAGTAGACTCTCTCTATAGTATAGTATATATACAGTATAGTAGACTATCTCTATATAGTATAGTATATATACAGTATAGTAGACTCTCTCTCTATAGTATAGTATATACACAGTATAGTAGACTCTCTCTATATAGTATAGTATATATACAGTATAGTATACTCTCTATATATAGTATAGTATATATACAGTATAGTAGACTCTCTCTCTATAGTATAGTATATATACAGTATAGTAGACTTTCTCTCTATAGTATTTTATATATACAGTATAGTAGACTCTCTCTCTCTATAGTATAGTATATATACAGTATAGTAGACTCTCTCTCTATATAGTATAGTAAATATACAGTATAGTAGACTCTCTCTCTATAGTATACTATATATATACAGTATAGTAGACTCTCTCTATAGTATAGTATATATACAGTATAGTATACTCTTTCTCTATAGTTTAGTATAGTATATATACAGTATAGTAGACTCTCTCTCTCTATAGTATAGTAAATATACAGTATAGTAGACTCTCTCTCTATAGTATAGTATATATACAGTATAGTAGACTCTCTCTATTGTATAGTATATATACAGTATAGTAGACTCTCTCTCTATAGTATAGTATATATATAGTATAGTAGACTCTCTCTCTCTATAGTATAGTATATATACAGTATAGTAGACTCTTTCTCTATAGTTTAGTATAGTATATATACAGTATAGTAGACTCTCTCTCTATAGTATAGTATAGCATATATATATATATATATATATATATAGTATAGTAGACTCTCTCTATAGTATAGTATATATACAGTATAGTAGACTCTCTCTATTGTATAGTATATATACAGTATAGTAGACTCTCTCTCTATAGTATAGTATATATATAGTATAGTAGACTCTCTCTCTCTATAGTATAGTATATATACAGTATAGTAGACTCTCTCTCTATAGTATACTATATATACAGTATAGTAGACTCTCTCTATATAGTATAGTATATATACAGTATAGTATACTCTCTCTATATAGTATAGTATATATACAGTATAGTAGACTCTCTCTCTATAGTATAGTATATATACAGTATAGTAGACTCTCTCTCTATAGTATAGTATATATACAGTGTAGTATACTCTCTCTATATAGTATAGTATATATACAGTGTAGTATACTCTCTCTATATAGTATAGTATATATACAGTATAGTATATCTCTCTCTATAGTATAGTATATATACAGTATAGTATACTCTCACTCTATAGTATAGTATATATACAGTATAGTAGACTCTCTCTATAGTATAGTATATATACAGTATAGTAGACTCTCTCTCTATAGTATAGTATATATACAGTATAGTATACTCTCACTCTATAGTATAGTATATATACAGTACAGTATATATCTCTATTGTATAATATATATACAGTATAGCATACTCTCTCTATAGTATAGTATATATACAGTGTAGAATATCTCTCTATAGTATAGTATATATACGGTATAGTAGACTCTCTCTCTATAGTATAGTATATATACAGTATACTAGACTCTCTCTATAGCATAGTATATATACAGTATAGTATATATACAGTATAGTATACTATCTATATAGTACTGTATACACTACCGGTCAAAAGTTTTAGAACACCTACTCATTCAAGGGTTTTTCAATATTTTTACTATTTTCTACATTGTAGAATAATAGTTGAAGACATCAAAACTATTAAATAACACATATGGAATCATGTAGTAACCAAAAAAGTGTTAAACAAATGAAAATCTATTTTATATTTGAGATTCTTCAAATAGCCACCCTTTGCCTTGAAGACAGCTTTGCACATTCTTGGCATTCTCTCAACCAGCTTCACCTGGAATGCTTTCCAACAGTCTTGAAGGAGTTCCCACATATGCTGAGCACTTGTTGGCTGCTTTCCCTTCACTCTGCCGTCCGACTCATCCCAAACCATCTCAATTGGGTTGAGGTCGGGTGATTGTGGAGACCAGGTCATCTGATGCAGCACTCCATCACTCTAATTCTTGGCAAAATAGCCCTTACACAGCCTGGAAGTGTGTTGGGTCATTGTCCTGTTGAAAACAAACGATAGTCCCACTAAGCCCAAACCAGATGGGATGGTGTATCGCTGCAGAATGCTGTGGTAGCCATGCTGGAGAAGTGTGCCTTGAATTCTAAATAAATAACAGACGGTGTCACCAGCAAAGCACCCCCACACCATAACACCTCCTCCACCATGCTTTACGGTGGGAAATACACATGCGGAGATCATCCATTCACCCACACCGCTTCTCACAAAGACACGGCGGTTGGAACCAAAAATCTCTAATTTGGACTCCAGACCAAAGGACACATTTCCACCGGTCTAATGTCCATAGCTCGTGTTTCTTGGCCCAACCAAGTGCCTTCTTCTTATTGGTGTACTTTAGTAGTGGTTTCTTTGCACCAATTCGACCATGAAGGCCTGATTCACACAGTCTCCTCTGAACAGTTGATGTTGATGTACGGCAAGCAGTACCGGAGCGCCAAGTCTAGGTCCAAAAGGCTTCTCAACTGCTTCTACCCCCAAGCCATAAGACTCCTAAACAGCTAATCATGGCTACCCGGACTATTTGCACTGCCCCCCCCCACCCCATTCCATCCCCCTCTCTTACACTGCTGCTACTCTGTTTATTATTTATGCATAGTCACTTTAACTCTACCTCATGTACATATTACTTCAACTACCTCAACTAGTCGGTGCCCCCGCACATTGACTCTGCACCGGTGCCACCCTGTATATTGTCACGGAATCTGCAGAGGCTGCTCCTCCTCCTTGCTCGGGCAGGTTTCGGCGGTCGTCGTCCCCGGAGTACTAGCTACCACCGTTGTATGTTTCTATGTTCGTTTGCTTTTGTCTGATTGTTGTACACCTGTGGTTAGTTAGCGTTGATTATGTGTCCTATAAGTTCTCGTTTTGTTAGTCATGTGTTGTGTGTTATTGAGCGTCCTGTCTACGTGTCGGTATTGGTTTTCCCTCCTTGTGTGTTAGGAGAGGTTTTCGCACTTTCTGTGCGCTTATGTATTTTTCCTGTTTGTTTACGTCTGTGTGCGTATCGCTCGTCTCCGGGCACTTGTGCTCGTATTTCACCACTAAAGACTGTTGTACGAAGCTTCTGTGTCCTGCGCCTGATTCCCGCACCTTCCACAAACAGCACACCTTGACAGAATAACACACCAAGATGGAATCAGCAGGAACAGCACTAGCATCCGAGTACCTGGAGGAGCGCGTCCGAGAGCAGAACGAACAGATCAACCGCATCGGGACCACCCTTCAGGACGTAATAAACACTCTCCACCGATGGGAGAACAGAGGGGCACCCACATCTCCCCCTACCTTGCCATCACCACCGGCCAGTCCGCCCATCCAAGCTCCGGAACCCAGTGGGATTCGGCTCTCGCTCCCGAGGGCGTATGATGGTACCGCTGCCGGGTGTCAGGGGTTCCTCCTGCAGGTGGAACTATACGTTTCCGCCCTCATCTCCTGTCTCACCGGCAAGGCGTTGGAGTGGGCCAACGCCGAATGGAGGAGGATAGACGCTGCCACGATCACATACACGGAGTTCTCCCGCCGCTTCAGGGCTGTGTTCGACCATCCACCTGAGGGGAAAGCGGCGGGGGAGCGTATATTCTACCTCCGGCAGGGGAGGAGGAGCACCCAGGAATTTGCACTGGAGTTCCGGACTCTAGCGGCTGACGCAGGGTGGAATGAGCTGGCCCTCATCGATCATTATCGTTGTAGTATTCGGGAGGACGTCCGTCGAGAGCTGGCCTGCAGGGATACTAGTCTCAAGTTCGACCAGTTGGTGGACATGTCCATCCGGCTGGACACCCTGCTGGCCACCCGCGGACGTTCCGAGTGGGGTTCGTCCTTTCCACCCTCCAGCACCTCCGAGCCGAGCCCTATGGAGCTCGGGGGTGCTGGCGCTAGAGAGAAGAGGGGAGGGAGCACGAGGGGGGCCATCCCCTGCACCAACTGTGGCCATGGAGGACACACCGCGGCCAGGTGTTGGGGAGGGTCTCCTAGGGGAGAGGACGGCAGGCCCTGCACTGGGGAGTCCTTCCGGGTGAGTAGGCGTCCCACTTACCCAGAGCTCTCTGTTGTGCACTTCTGTATACCTATGTGATTCCCACAGGTTGCACCTCATTCCCAGCATAAGGCACTAGTAGATTCAGGCGCAGCTGGGAATTTTGTTGATCGTAAATTTTGTTTAGAGTTAGGGATTCCCCTACTTCCTGTTGACATCCCATTTCCTGTTCATGCCCTAGATAGCCGTCCGTTGGGATCCGGGTTGATCAGGGAAGTCACAGCGCCACTTAGGATGTGTGTACGCAGGGGGTCATGAGGAGACTATCCAGCTATATCTTATCGACTCTCCTGCGTATCCGGTGGTGCTGGGTATTCCCTGGTTGAGTACCCATGATCCCTCTATTTCGTGGCAAGAGAGGGCTCTTAAGGAGGGGTCTGCCCAGTGTGAGAGGAGATGTTTGGGTGTTTCCGTGGGGGCGACCTCGGTGGAGAGTCCAAACCAGGTGTCCTCACTGCGCATTCCCACTGAATATGAGGATTTGGCACTTGTGTTTAGTAAATCGAGGGTGACGCGTTTGCCTCCTCATAGACAGGGGGATTGTGCGATAGACCTCCAGGCAGGAGCAGCGCTTCCGCAGAGCCATGTGTATCCTCTGTCCCAAGAGGAGAAGCGGGCTATGGAGACTTACATAGCCGAATCTCTAAGACAAGGATACATACGGCCCTCCACTTCTCCTGCGTCCTCGAGCTTCTTTTGTGAAGAAAAAGGGATGGAGGGTTGCGCCCGTGCATAGATTACCGTAGTCTCAATCAGATCACTGTGAAGTACAGTTATCCACTCCCCTCTGATTGCGACCATGACGGAGTCATTGCACGGAGCCCGTTTCTTCACGAAACTGGATCTCAGGAGCGCGTATAACTTGGTGCGCATTAGGGAGGGCAATGAATGGAAAACTGCATTTAGTACCACCTCGGGTCATTACGAGTATCTCGTCATGCCATACGGGTTGATGAATGCTCCTTCAGTCTTCCAATCCTTCGTGGATGAAATTTTCAGGGACATGCAGGGGCAGGGTGTGGTCGTGTACATAGATGACATCCTGGTTTACTCGCCTACCCGAGATGAGCATGTAGCCCTGGTGCGTCGTGTGTTGGGTAGGCTGTTGGAGCACGACCTGTATGTCAAGGCAGAGAAATGTCTGTTTTTCCAGGAGTGATAACTGATAACTGATTTCGATCAGACCTCGATCAGAATAACCTTTCTGGGTTATCAGTTATCCGCGTCAGGGGTGAAGATGGAGGTTGACCGGGTGTCAGCCGTGCGTAATTGGCAAACCCCAACCACCGTGAAAGAGGTGCAGCGGTTCTTGGGTTTTGTGAAATACTACCGGAGGTTTAACCGGGGTTTTGGACAGGTGGCAGGTCCCATAACGTCTCTTCTGAAGGGGGGCCGGTGCGATTGCAGTGGTCAGCGGACAGGGCATTTGGGAGAATGAAGGCCCTGTTTACCTCGGCTCCAGTGCTTGCGCATCCGGATCCCGCCTTACCATTCCAGGTAGAGGTAGACGCATCTGAGGCCGGTATAGGGGCCGTGCTATCACAACGGTCCGGTACGCCACCTAAACTCCGCCCCTGTGCCTTCTACTCTAAAAAGCTCAGCCCGAGCGGAGGCGGAATTATGACGAAGGAGACAGGGAGCTGTTAGCCGTGGTTCAAGCCCTAAAGGTGTGGAGACATTGGCTTGAGGGGGCTCAACACCCTTTTCTCATTTTGACTGACCACCGTAACCTGGAGTACATTCGGGCAGCTAGGAGACTGAACGCTCGCCAGGCTCGGTGGAACATGTTTCTAACCTGGTTTGTATTTAAAATCACGTACATCCCTGGGTCCCAGAACGGTAAGGCAGACGCCCTGTCCCGGCGGTATGACACAGAGGAGAGGTCCGTTGAGCCCACTCCCATACTGCTGGAGTCTTGTCTAGTGGCACCGGTAGTGTGGGAGGTCGATGCTGAAATCGAGTGGGCGTTGCGTACCGACCCTAGCCCTCCACAGTGTCCGGTGGGTCGGACGTACGTTCCGCTCGAGGTTCGGGATCGACTTATTTATTGGGCTCACACGTCACCCTCCTCTGGACATCCAGGTATTGGCCGGACAGTGCACTGCCTTAACGCTAAGTACTGGTGGCCAACGTTAGCCAGGGATGTGAGGGTTTATGTCTCCTCCTGTTCGGTGTGCGACCTGTGTAAGGCGCCCAGACATCTGCCCAGGGGGAAGTTACAACCCCTGCCCGTTCCACAACGACCCTGGTCTCACCTCTCGGTGGACTTTGTTACAGACCTTCCCCCTCTCAGGGGAATACCACCATAATGGTCGTTGTGGATCGGTTCTCTAAAGCCTGTCGTCTTCTCCCAATGCCAGGTCTTCCCACTGCCTTGCAGACCGCTGAGGCACTATTCACCCACGTCTTCCGGCATTACGGGGTACCCGAGGATATAGTGTCTGATCGAGGTCCCCAGTTCACCTCCCGAGTCTGGAGAGCGTTCATGGAGCGCCTGGGGGGTCTCGGTGAGCCTTACCTCGGGGTACCATCCGGAGAGTAATGGGCAGGTAGAACGTGTGAACCAGGTTGTGGGTAGGTTTCTGAGGTCATATTGCCAGGGCCGGCCAGAGGAGTGGGCGAGGTATATTCGCTGGGCAGAGATGGCCCAGAATTCTCTTCGCCACTCCTCCACCAACCTAACCCCTTTCCAATGTGTGTTAGGTTACCAGCCGGTTCTGGCACCGTGGCATCAGAGCCAGATCGAGGCCCCTGCGATGGATGAGTGGGTAAGGCGCTCGGAGGAGACGTGGAACGCTGCACACGTCCATCTGCAGCGGGCCATCCGTCGACAAAAAGCGAGCGCCGATCTCCACCGCAGTGAGGGGCCGGTGTACGCACCTGGAGATCGAGTCTGGCTCTCGACCAGAAACCTACCCCTCCGCCTGCCCTGCCGGAAGCTGGGTCGGCGGTTTGTAGGGCCCTTTAAAGTCCTGAGGAGATTGAACGAGGTGTGTTACAGGTTACCCCAGTGCAGGGCCTACCTATTGAGTATAAGAATATTAACCCCTCGTTCCATGTGTCTCTTTCAGGCCGGTGGTAGCTGGTCCACTCAGGAAGGTGAGATAGCAGAGACTCCTCCGCCCCCATTGGACATCGAGGGGCTCCGGCGTACACAGTTCAGTCCATTTTGGATTCGAGACGCTCGGATGGGGGTCTCCAATATCTCGTGGAGTGGGAGGGGTACGGCCCGGAGGAGCAGTGCTGGGTGCCGAGGAGGGACATCCTAGACCCGTCTCTCCTGACTGAGTTCCACCGTAGTCACCCACGCGCCCTGCACCGCCCTCCTGGTCGCGCCCCGAGGCCGGGGGTACTGTCACGGAATCTGCCGAGGCTGCTCCTCCTCCTTGCTCGGGCAGGTTTCGGCGGTCGTCGTCCCCGGAGTACTAGCTACCACCGTTTATGTTTCTATGTTCGTTTGCTTTGTCTGATTGTTGTACACCTGTGGTTAGTTAGCGTTGATTGTGTGTCCTATAAGTTCTCGTTTTGTTAGTCATGTGTTGTGTGTTATTGAGCGTCCTGTCTACGTGTCGGTATTGGTTTTCCCTCCTTGTGTGTTAGGAGAGGTTTTCGCACTTTCTGTGCGCTTATGTATTTTTCCTGTTTGTTTACGCCTGTGTGCGTATCGCTCGTCTCCGGGCACTGGTGCTCGTATTTCACCACTAAAGACTGTTGTACGAAGCTTCTGTGTCCTGCGCCTGATTCCCGCACCTTCCACATACAGCACACCTTGACATATATAGCCTCCCTACTGTTATTTTATTTTACTTCTGCTCTTTAATTATTTGCAATTTTTTATTTTTTTTACTTAACATGTTTTTTGTTTTTTTAAATTGTACTCTTTTTAAAAGAAAAAATGCATTGTTGGTTAAGGGCTTGTAAGTAAGCATTCCACTGTAAAGTCTACACCTGTTGTATTCGGCGCATGTGGCAAATAATATTTGATTTGATTTGACATGTGTCTGTTACTTGAACTCTGTGAATAATTTATTTGGGCTGCAATTTCTGAGGCTGGTAACTTTGATGAACTTATCCCCTGCAGCAGAGGTAACTCTGGGTCTTCCATTCCTGTGGCTGTCCTCATGAGAGTGTCACGATCGTCCAAGGAGGGAGAGGACCAAGGCGCAGCGTTGAAAGCAAACATATTTATTTTATCAAGATCACACGATCAAAACAACGAAACGTGACGTCCTTGGTTACAAAAACAAACCAACACGGAACAAGAACCCACAAAACACAAAGGAAAACCGACAGTTTAAATATGGCTCCCAATCAGAGACAACCAGCAAACAGCTGACACTCGTTGCCTCTGATTGGGAGTCACTCAGGCCAACCTAGACATAGAACAACTAGACACTAAAACACAGCACAAAACACACGGAATCTACACACCCTGACTCAACATATAAAGTCCCCAGAGCCAGAGTGTGACAGAGAGCCAGTTTCATCATAGCGCCTGATGGTTTTTGCGACTGCACTTGAAGAATCTTTCAAAGTTCTTGAAATGTTCCGTATTGACTGACCTTCATGTCTTGAAGTAATGATGGACTGTTGTTTCTCTTTGCTTATTTGAGCTGTTCTTGCCATAATATGGACTTGGTCTTTTACCAAATAGGGCTATCTTCTGTATACACCCCTACCTTGTCAAAACACAACTGATTGGCTCAAACGCATTAAGAAGGAAAGGAATTCCACAAATTAACTTTTATGAAGACACACCTGTTAATTGAAAGGCATTCCAGGTGACTACCTCATGAAGCTGGTTGAGAGAATGCCAGGAGTGTGTAAAGCTTTCATCAAGGCAAAGAGTGGCTATTTGAAGAATCTCAAATATAAAATATATTTTGATTTGTTTAACACTTTATTAGTTACTACATGATTCCGTATGTGTTATTTCATAGTTTTGATGTCTTCAATATTATTCTACAATGTAAAAAATAGTAAAAATAAAGAAAAACCCTTGAATGAGTAGGTGTGTCCAAACGTCTGACTGGTAGTGTACATGGCATGACAATGACAGTCAGAAGAGTTGGTTTAAACAGATCTGAATCAGGAAACTAAGAGTTGGTTTAAACAGATCTGAATCAGTCAAAACTGTTCGCTGCTCTGGCACCCCAATGGTGGACAAGCTCCCTCACGATGCCAGGACAGCGCAGTCACTGACCACCTTCCGGAGACACTTGAAACCCTACCTCTTTAAGGAATACCTAGGATAGTATAACAGTAAATTGTCTACCCTCCCCTACCCCACCCCCACAAAAAAAGCACCTGTAGTACATAGTGGGGTTAAGTTGCTTTGTTGAGCTCAGTTCATTGTTAAAGCACCTTTAGTACATAGTGGGGTTGAGTTGCTTTGTTGAGCTCAGTTCATTGTTAGAGCACCTTTAGTACATAGTGGGGTTGAGTTGCTTTGTTGAGCTCAGTTCATTGTTAAAGCACCTTTAGTACATAGTGGGGTTGAGTTGCTTTGTTGAGCTCAGTTCATTGTTAGAGCGCTTGTTGTTTTCATACTTTGTCCTCTGTGCCAAAGAGCTGAAGCTGTGATATCAGCGTTTAGGAAAAAAGCCAACATTTTAAAAACCTTTTAAATGTTTATTTTGCTTTACTATAGAGTAGTGCCAACTCCTAGCTTGTCATTGTCAAGTCAAACATGACAATTCCATAAAGAGTTGGCAAGAAAGCAGGAACAGACTGGCAATCAGGCTAGTCATCTCCTTCAGACAAAGTTCATTCATAAACAACAACAGTTCTCTTGATGAAGGAACATGGGGATATGTTTAGGATCCAACAAAGTATAATTGTGTTAATGAACGAATGAGCATTACTGTTTTAAATCTTTGTGATACACCAAATAGCAACTACTGTATTGTCTACTAGGATTCTGAAATGTTAAATGGTGTTTTGTCTCTGCCGTTCTTCTACTGTATAGCCTGGTTGTTAGTGTTGTGTTATTAAATGATTTTAACAATACTAGTTACGTGGGTCTTGTACGTGTGCCCTTTCTGTACAAAGACAATTTTGCAGCAAAAAAAAACAAAGAAAATGTTAAGATAAATTAAAAACCCTTGAAATAATAATTCATTAATTCACTCCAAACTGGCCTGATTGACACATATGCAGTACTGATCCTGACCACAAGGGGGGGGCTGTAATGCAGAGGAACTTTTGTGAGACAGTCGTGGTTCCATAAAGTGTGTGTGTGTGTGACATTCCTACAGATTTGTGTGTGTGTGTGTTACACTCTAGACGTGACATTGTTTACGATGCTGACAGATGGATCTATAATGAGGTACAGAATACATATCTAGCTGAACCAACCACAGATGGATCTATAATGAGGTACAGAATACATATCTAGTTGAACCAACCACAGATGGATCTATAATGAGGTACAGAATACATATCTGGTTGAACCAACCACAGATGGATCTATAATGAGGTACAGCATACATATCTAGCTGAACCAACCACAGATGGATCTATAATGAGGTACAGAATACATATCTAGCTGAACCAACCACAGATGGATCTATAATGAGGTACAGAATACATATCTAGTTGAACCAACCACAGATGGATCTATAATGAGGTACAGAATACATATCTAGTTGAACCAACCACAGATGGATCTATAATGAGGTACAGAATACATATCTAGTTGAACCAACCACAGATGGATCTATAATGAGGTACAGAATACATATCTAGCTGAACCAACCACAGATGGATCTATAATGAGGTACAGAATACATATCTAGCTGAACCAACCACAGATGGATCTATAATGAGATACAGCATACATATCTAGTTGAACCAACCACAGATGGATCTATAATGAGGTACAGAATACATATCTAGTTGAACCAACCATAGAACCAATGAAAGCTCTTGTGTGTCGATATCTTCACTAGTTGTTCCTGGCATCAAACCTGTAAACAATCAGGATCAATTGAACTTCAGATACCCACCTGGATACCCTTCTGCTGGAAACTAGGCAACAAGATACACACACAAACACTAAATATTTCAACAGAAATCAAGGGGTACATTTAAATGTGGTAATGGCAAAACAAGGGATGAAAAGTGTTTTCTAAAAACAAAATAAAAAGTAAGGAACAAGTTGTTTTTATCACATTGAATATTAACTTTGTAGTAGAGTGGAGTTGCTTGTTAAAAATCATACAGATCACTATTCATCCAAACAACTTGGCATAAGTCCTTTCCACAGTGCTGCTGCTTGGAGTTAGTGATAGGGTTAGGGATAGGGTTGGGTTAGGGTTAGGGTTAGGTTTGAGCCAGCATGTGGACGGACATGTGTCTACGTTTGAGGATATATAATTCATTCTCTGGCTATATTGACCTGATTTAAACCCGATTTCTAGTCCTGCAAACAGAGAGAGAGAGAACAACATACATGGAAATGTGTTTAACACGGTTTATTGCAATTTCCTTTCTTCTAAAATAGTTTATTCATGCTAATTTGTAGTTCTCTCTGTATGGCAGATTCTCAGTAGGTTTCCATAGTCCGTTAACCTAACAGCCTGGAAGGGAGGGAGGGAGAGAGAGAGAGAGGGAGAGAGACAAAAATAATGGTGAAAAACCACAATGTGCCATCACAGCTGCAAGATTTGTGACCTGTTGCCACAAGAAAAGGGCAACCAGTGAAGAACAAAAACCATTGTAAATACAACCCATATTTATGTTTATTTATTTTCCCATTTATACTTTAACTATTTGCATATTGTTACAACACTGTATATATGCATAATATGACATTTGAAATGTCTTTATTCTTTTGAAACTTCTGAGTGTAATGTTTACTGTTAATATTTATTGTTTATTTCACTTTTGTTTACTATCTACTTCACTTGCTTTGGCAATGTTAACACACGTTTCCCATGCCAATAAAGCCCTTAAATTGAAATTGAAATTGAATTGAGAAAAAGAGAGAGAGAGAGAGAGAGAGAGAGAGAGAGAGAGAGAGAGAGAGAGAGAGAGAGAGAGAGAGAGAAAGAGAGAGAGAGAGAGAGAGAGAGAGAGAGAGAGAGAGAGAGAGAGAGAGAGAGAGAGAGAGAGAGAGAGAGAGAGAGAGAGAGAGAGAGAGAGAGAGAGAGAGAGAGAGAGAGAGAGAGAGAGAGAGAGAGAGAGTACAAACCCTCCAACCCAAAAAGTCCTGTGGTGTTGATGGTATCCTCAATGAAATGATAAAATATACAGACCACAAATTTCAATTAGCTATACTTAAACTCTTTAACATCATCCTTAGCTCTGGCATCTTCCCCAATATTTGGAACCAAGGACTGATCACCCCAATCCACAAAAGTGGAGACAAATTTGACCCCAATAACTACCGTGGGATATGCGTCAACAGCAACCTTGGGAAAATCCTCTGCATTATCATTAACAGCAGACTAGTTCATTTCCTCAGTGAAAACAATGTACTGAGCAAATGTCAAATTGGCTTTTACCAAATTACCGTACAACAGACCACGTATTCACCCTGCACACCCTAATTGACAAACAAACAAACCAAAACAAAGGCAAAGTCTTCTCATGCTTTGTTGATTTCAAAAAAGCTTTTGACTCAATTTGGCATGAGGGTCTGCTATACAAATTGATGGAAAGTGGGGTTGGGGGAAAAACATACGACATTATAAAATCCATGTACACAAACAACAAGTGTGCGGTTAAAATTGGCAAAAAAACACACACATTTCTTTCCACAGGGCCGTGGGGTGAGACAGGGATGCAGTTTAAGCCCCACCCTCTTCAACATATATATCAATGAATTGGCGAGGGCACTAGAACAGTCTGCAGCACCCGGCCTCACCCTACTAGAATCTGAAGTCAAATGTCTTCTGTTTGCTGATGATCTGGTGCTTCTGTCACCAACCAAGGAGGGCCTACAGCAGCACCTAGATCTTCTGCACAGATTCTGTCAGACCTGGGCCCTGACAGTAAATCTCAGTAAGACAAAAATAATGGTGTTCCAAAAAGGTCCAGTTGCCAGGACCACAAATACAAATTCCATCTAGACACCGTTGCCCTAGAGCACACAAAAAACTATACATACCTCGGCCTAAACATCAGCGCCACAGGTAACTTCCACAAAGCTGTGAACGATCTGAGAGACAAGGCAAGAAGGGCCTTCTATGCCATCAAAAGGAACATAAAATTTGACATACCAATTAGGATCTGGCTAAAAATACTTGAATCAGTTATAGAACCCATTGCCCCTTTATGGTTCTGAGGTCTGGGGTCCGCTCACCAACCAAGAATTCACAAAATGGGACAAACACCAAATTGAGACTCTGCATGCAGAATTCTGCAAAACCATCCTCCGTGTACAACGTAAAACACCAAATAATGCATGCAGAGCAGAATTAGGCCAATACCCGCTAATTATCAAAATCCAGAAAAGAGCCGTTAAATTCTATAACCACTTAAAAGGAAGCGATTCCCAAACCTTCCATAACAAAGCCATCACCTACAGAGAGATGAACTTGGAGAAGAGTCCCCTAAGTAAGGTTGTCCTGGGGCTCTGTTCACAAACACAAACAGACCCCACACAGCCCCAGGACAACAACAACAACAACAACAACACAATTAGACCCAGCCAAATCATGAGAAAACAAAAAGAGAATTACTTGACACATTGGAAAGAACAAACAAAAAAACAGAGCAAACTAGAATGCTATTTGGCCCTAAACAGAGAGTACACAGTGGCAGAATACCTGACCACTGTGACTGACCCAAACTTAAGGAAAGCTTTGACTATGTACAGACTCAGTGAGCATAGCCTTGCTATTGAGAAAGGCCGCCGTAGGCAGACCCGGCTCTCAAGAGAAGACAGGCTATGTGCACACTGCCCACAAAATGAGGTGGAAACTGAGCTGCACTTCCTAACCTCCTGCCAAATGTATGACCATATTAGAGACACATATTTCCCTCAGATTACAGCGATCCACAAAGAATTCGAAAACAAACCCAATTTTGATAAACTCCCCTTATCTACTGGGTGAAAAACCACAGTGTGCCATCACAGCTGCAAGATTTGTGACCTGTTGCCACAAGAAAAGGGCAACCAGTGAAGAACAAACACCATTGTAAATACAACCCATATTTATGTTTATTTATTTTCCCATTTGTACTTTAACTATTTGCACATTGTTACAACACTGTAAATATACATAATATGACATTTGAAATGTCTTTTTTCTTTTGAAACTTCTGAGTGTAATGTTTACTGTTAATATTTATTGTTTATTTCACTTTTGTTTACTATCTACTTCACTTGCTTTGGCAATGTTAACACACGTTTCCCATGCCAATAAAGCCCTTAAATTGAAATTGAAATTGAATTGAGAGAGAGAGAGAGAGAGAGAGAGAGAGAGAGAGAGAGAGAGAGAGAGAGAGAGAGAGAGAGAGAGAGAGAGAGAGAGAGAGAGAGAGAGAGAGAGAGAGAGAGAGAGAGAGGCTGCTCTGCTCTCCCTCCACAGCAGCTCATATCTCTCAGAGAGTCAATGATGTCACCCAGCCCATCAGGGCTCAAAGGGCTCAGGGCTCAAAGGCCCCCAATTACCAAATATAAAGCAACCTCCACACATTCTCTGTCTCCACTAAAAGAACTCAGTTCTATATTTGACGCATGATATAGAACTGAGAGAGAGAGATGGCTGCTGTTCCTGGTCGGGAGAGGTTGTGTTTTCTCTAGCAGGAGGTAAGCTTGGCTTCTTATATGGTGTTGAGTAAAGCTTAAACCATGTATTTTGATTGTAGGTAGGTATTGTAGTTAGGTATTGTAGGTAGTTTACTTAGGTAGTTATTGCACGAGGCTAGCACGAGGCTAGCTAACCCACTACCTGGACCAACAAAGCTAGCTAGCTAGCGGGTAGCTACTGGTAACTTTTAGCAACTGTGATAGCTGTTTCCAATGTTATTTCACGCTTAAGAGTACCTGTAATTGGGCCAGCTAGCTACCTACCATTCAGCTGTTTTTCTAACCTCATTATCTGAGGCATTAACGTTAGGTGGTTGGTAGCTGCTGTACTTAATTACAGCTACTGATTGCAGTCTGCCACCCAGACAGCTGGCGTCGGGTAAGTTTGGCTTTATACATAGCTTGGGCTTTGTCGAGTAAGGCTTAAACTATGTATTTAGATTGTAGTTAGGTATTATAGGTAGGCATCGTGGGCTGTATATTATTAGGTATTATAGGTAGGCATTGTGGGCTGTTGTGGGTAGTTATTGTAGGTTAGCATTGTATTCGGCGGTGCCGGGTGTAGCACTGAGCTAGCTAGCTAGCTAACTCACCTCCTGGACTAGCTGGCGAGTAGCTATTAGCAACGGTAGCAACTAAATACAATATCCTTTTAGCCAGCTACATTTGTTCGCAGCGCCGCCGTTATTCAAACAAAGTCAACACAGCAGCCATTGCTAGCTCCCCAACACGACCAGCTAGCTGTACTGTAGTAACTAACCACAATATACTTGTCCTAGCTAGCCAACGTTTAATTATTGCTGCGTTATGAAAGGAACTAGACACGGACACAAATTATCTGTTTAGTGTGTTAATACACTATTGGTAGTTTGTTGTAACCAAGTATTGGTGCTAAACTATGTGTTATTGGATGCTAGCATGCTAGTTAGCTATAGCACCATAGTTAGCTAGCTGAATAAAGTAAGTTGAGTCTTATTCGGGTGGTTCAGTGAAACAATTATAGTTTCTGAGGTGAAGTTGGGAGAATTATATTTGGGAGTTTTGGTTTTTACTCTCTCCTTTCCCAGATGTTTAGTTCATTTCATTCCGATCTCCTCTGCATTATTGTAGCCATTTGCTACAGCCTGTCAACTATGCCTCTGCCTATCCCTGTTCCCTCCTCTCCGCACAGGCTACACAAACGCCTCACACCGCGTGGCTGCTGCCTCTCTAACCTGGTGGTCCCTGCACGCACCCCACACCTGGAGTTCCAGGTCTCAGGCAGCCTCTGAAACTGCCGTTCTGCTGCCAACAAGGCTGACTTCATCGCAGCCTATGCTACCCTCCAGTCCCTCGACTTCCTGGCGCTGACGGAAACATGGATTACCACTGAAAACACTGCTACTCCTACTGCTCTCTCCTCGTCTGACCATGTGTTCTCGCATACTGGTCAGAGGGGTGGTGCCACAGGAATCCTCATCTCTCCCAAGTGGACATTCTCAATTTTTCCCCTAACCCATCTGTCTATCTCCTCATTTGAATTCCATGCTGTCACAGTCACTAGCCCATTTAAGCTTAATATCCTTGTTATCTATCGCCCTCCAGGTTCCCTTGGTGAGTTCATCAATGAGCTTGACGCCTTGATAAGTTCCTTTCCTGAGGATGGCTCACCCCTCACAGTTTTGGGGATTTCAACCTCCCTACGTCTACATTTGACTCATTTCTCTCTGCCTCCTTCTTTCCACTCCTCTCCTCTTTTGACCTCACCCCTCTCACCGTCCCTCCCTACTCACAAGGCAGGCAATACGCTTGACCTCATCTTTACTAGATGCTGCTCTTCTACTAATCTCACTGCAACTCCCCCTCCATGTCTCCGACCACTACTTTGTTTCCTTTTCTCTCTCGCTCTCCTCCAACACTACTCACTCTGCCCCTACACAGATGGTAATGCGCCGCCGCAACCTTCGCTCTCTCTCTCCCACTACTCTCTCCTCTTCCATCCTATCATCTCTTCCCTCTGCTCAATCCTTCTCCCTCCAATCTCCTGATTCTGCCTCCTCAACCCTCCTCTCCTCCCTTTCTGCATCCTTTGACTCTCTGTGTCCCCTATCCTCCCGGCCGGCTCGGTCCTCCCTCCAGCTCCGTGGCTTGATGACTCATTGCGAGCTCACAGAGCAGAGCTCCGGGCAGCGGAGCGGAAATGGAAGAAAACTAAACTCCCTGCCGACCTGGCATCTTTTCACTCCCTCCTCTCTACATTTTCTTCATCTGTTTCTGCTGCTAAGGCCACTTTCTACCACTCTAAATTCCAAGCATCTGCCTCTAACCCTAGGGAAGCTCTTTGCCACATTCTCCTCCCTGCTGAATCCCCCCCTCCTCTCTCTCTGTGGATGACTTCGTCAACCACTTTGAAAAGAAGGTTGACGACATCCGATCCTCGTTTGTTAAGTCTAATGACACTGCTGGTCCTGCTCACACTGCCCCTACCCTATGCTTTGACTTCTTTCTCCCCTCTCTCCAGATAAAATCTTGCGACTTGTGACTGCAGGCCGCCCAACAACCTGCCCGCTTGACCCCATCCCCTCCTCTCTTCTCCAGACCATCTCCGGTGACCTTCTCCCCTACCTCACCTCGCTGATCAACTCATCCTTGACCGCTGGCTATGTCCCTTCCGTCTTCAAGAGAGCGAGAGTTGCACAACTTCTCAAAAAAACCAACACTCGATCCCACTGATGTCAACAACTACAGACCAGTATCCCTTCTTTCTTTTCTTTCCAAAACTATTGAGCGTGCCGTCTTTAGCCAACTCTCTTGCTATCTCTCTCAGAATGACCTTCTTGATCCAAACCAGTCAGGTTTCAGGACTGGTCATTCAACTGAGACTGCTCTTCTCTGTGTCACGGAGGCACTCCGCACTGCTAAAGCTAACTCTCTCTCCTCTGCTCTTGTCCTTCTAGACCTGTCTGCTGCCTTTGATAATGTGAACCATCAGATCCTCCTCTCCACCCTCTCCGAGCTGGGCATCTCCGGCGCGGCTCACTCCTGGATCGCGTCCTACCTGACCGGTCGCTCCTACCAAGTGGCGTGGCGAGAAGCTGTCTCCGCACCACGTGCTCTCACCACTGGTGTCCCCCAGGGGCTCAGTTCTAGGCCCTCTCCTATTCTCCCTATACACCAAGTCACTTGGCTCTGTCATATCCTCACATGGCCTCTCCTATCATTGCTACGCTGACGATACACAACTAATCTTCTCCTTTCCCCCTTCTGATAACCAGGTGGCGAATCGCATCTCTGCATGTCTGGCAGACATATCAGTATGGATGACGGATCACCACCTCAAGCTAAACCTTGGCAAGACGGAGCTGCTCTTCCTCCCAGGGTTAGGACTGCCCGTTCCATGATCTCGCCATCACGGTTGACAACTCCATTGTGTCCTCCTCCCAGAGTGCGAAGAGCCTTGGCGTGACCCTGGACAACACCCTGTCGTTCTCCGCTAACATCAAGGCGGTGACCCGATCCTGCAGGTTCATGCTCTACAACATTCGGAGAGTACGACCCTGCCTTACACAGGAAGCGGCACAGGTCCTAATCCAGGCACTTGTCATCTCCCGTCTGGATTACTGCAACTCGCTGTTGGCTGGGCTCCCTGCCTGTGCCATTAAACCCCTACAACTCATCCAGAATGCCGCAGCCCGTCTGGTGTTCAACCTTCCCAAGTTCTCTCACGTCACCCCGCTCCTCCGCACACTCCACTGGCTTCCAGTTGAAGCTCGCATCTGTTACAAGACCATGGTGCTTGCCTATGGAGCTGTGAGGGGATTGGCACCTCCGTACCTTCAGGCTCTGATCAGTCCCTATATCCAAACGAGGGCATTGCGTTCATCCACCTCTGGCCTGCTGGCTCCCCTTCCTCTGCGGAAGCATAGTTCCCGCTCAGCCCAGTCAAAACTGTTCGCTGCTCTGGCACCCCAATGGTGGAACAAGCTCCCTCACGACGCCAGGACAGCGGAGTCACTCACCACCTTCCGGAGACATTTGAAACCCCACCTCTTTAAGGAATACCTGGGATAGGATAAAGTAATCCTTCTACCCCCCCTAAAAATAAATAAATAAATAAATGATATTGTAAAGTGGTTATCCCACTGGCTATAGGGTGAATGCACCTATTTGTAAGTCGCTCTGGATAAGAGCGTCAGCTAAATGACGTAAATGTAAATGTAAATGTAATGATGCATTGCAAGTCCCGCCTCCCCCATCTCTTCATTGGATTTTTAGGAGCATATACCAACGTGGGTGATTGAAAGCTGAACTGGGGTCCACACTCCAATCGTTGGCTATAAGGAGAAGAAGAAGAAGAAGAAGAAGAAGAAGAAGAAGAAGAAGAAGAAGAAGAAGAAGAAGAAGAAGAAGAAGAAGAAGAAGAAGAAGAAGAAGAAGAAGAAGAAGAAGAAGAAGAAGAAGAAGAAGAAGAAGAAGAAGATGTCAGGTGTGGAGGGACAAATGCAACATGTGCCCGGTCTAGTCAGCACGTAAGACAACGTAGACTATGGAGGGTTTTACGCACCCACATTTTCACAGGAGCTGAAAACATATCCAATATAAAGGGAAAAGGGAAATGTCCACTGAACGTTAATATATATATATATATATATACTGTAGCCACAGCAAACCACTGAACGTTATCCTGCTCCCAAATATATATACTGTAGCTATAGCTAACCACTGAACGTTATCCTGCTCCCAAATACATATACTGTAGCTATAGACAACCACTGAACCTTATCCTGCTCCCAAATACATACACTGTAGCTATAGCCAACCACTGAACGTTATCCTGCTCCCAAATACATATACTGTAGCTATAGACAACCACTGAACCTTATCCTGCTCCCAAATATATACACTGTAGCTATAGCCAACCACTGAACGTTATCCTGCTCCCAAATATATATATACTGTAGCTATAGCCAACCACTGAACGTTATCCTGCTCCCAAATATATATACTGTTGCTATAGCCAACCACTGAACGTTATCCTGCTCCCAAATATATATACTGTAGCTATAGCCAACCACTGAACGTTATCCTGCTCCCAAATATATATATATACTGTAGCTATAGCCAACCACTGAACGTTATCCTGCTCCCAAATATATATATACTGTAGCTATAGCCAACCACTGAACGTTATCCTGCTCCCTAATATATATACTGTAGCTATAGCCAACCACTGAACGTTATCCTGCTCCCAAATATATATATACTGAAGCTATAGCCAACCATCACAGTTAATATGGTCAGTAGTGACTTTGCCACATGATAGGTAAACAAACAAACAGTCAAGTAGCCTACAAGCGGAGTATGAAAAATGTATGCACTCACTAAAAACAAGCGGATTCAGCAACACGGACACCGATGGAAATTCTTGCGATTTGACAGTTCCCAAAGGACATGAACTGGTTGAATCAACATTGTTTCTACTTTATAGGACAAGGCTTAATCAGTTTTATGGGAAACCAGCCAATAGTGTACAGCCATAATATAAATGTTTAATGTCTGTTTCCACTAGATTGCGTTATTGACTGACCAGACTGTCTGACCTGCACTGCCTCCTCCTGACTGATATCTAACCAGCCCAGAGGCTTGAAGAGATGTTAGACTGTCTGACTGATATCTAACCAGCCCAGAGGCTTGAAGAGACATTAGACTGTCTGACTGATATCTAACCAGCCCAGAGGCTTGAAGAGACATTAGACTGTCTTACTGATATCTAACCAGCCCAGAGGCTTGAAGAGACATTAGACTGTCTGACTGATATCTAACCAGCCCAGAGGCTTGAAGAGACATTAGACTGTCTGACTGATATCTAACCAGCCCAGAGGCTTGAAGAGACATTAGACTGTCTGACTGATATCTAACCAGCCCAGAAGCTTGAAGAGACATTAGACTGTCTGACTGATATCTAACCAGCTCAGAGGCTTGAATAGACATTAGACTGTCTGACTGATATCTAACCAGCCCAGAAGCTTGAAGAGACATTAGACTGTCTGACTGATATCTAACCAGCCCAGAGGCTTGAAGAGACATTAGACTGTCTGACTGATATCTAACCAGCCCAGAGGCTTGAAGAGACATTAGACTGTCTGACTGATATCTAACCAGCCCAGAGGCTTGAAGAGACATTAGACTGTCTGACTGATATCTAACCAGCCCAGAGGCTTGAAGAGACATTAGACTGTCTGACTGATATCTAACCAGCCCAGAGGCTTGAAGAGACATTAGACTGTCTGACTGATATCTAACCAGCCCAGAGGCTTGAAGAGACATTAGACTGTCTGACTGATATCTAACCAGCCCAGAGGCTTGAAGAGACATTAGACTGTCTGACTGATATCTAACCAGCCCAGAGGCTTGAAGAGACATTAGACTGTCTGACTGATATCTAACCAGCCCAGAGGCTTGAAGAGACATTAGACTGTCTGACTGATATCTAACCAGCCCAGAGGCTTGAAGAGACATTAGACTGTCTGACTGATATCTAACCAGCCCAGAGGCTTGAAGAGACATTAGACTGTCTGACTGATATCTAACCAGCCCAGAGGCTTGAAGAGACATTAGACTGTCTGACTGATATCTAACCAGCCCAGAGGCTTGAAGAGACATTAGACTGTCTGACTGATGTCTAACCAGCCCAGAGGCTTGAAGAGACATTAGACTGTCTGACTGATATCTAACCAGCCCAGAGGCTTGAAGAGACATTAGACTGTCTGACTGATATCTAACCAGCCCAGAGGCTTGAAGAGTCATTAGACTGTCTGACTGATATCTAACCAGCCCAGAGGCTTGAAGAGTCATTAGACTGTCTGACTGATATCTAACCAGCTTGAAGAGACATTAGACTGTCTGACTGATATCTAACCAGCCCAGAGGCTTGAAGAGACATTAGACTGTCTGACTGATATCTAACCAGCCCAGAGGCTTGAAGAGACATTAGACTGTCTGACTGATATCTAACCAGCCCAGAGGCTTGAAGAGACATTAGACTGTCTGACTGATATCTAACCAGCCCAGAGGCTTGAAGAGACATTAGACTGTCTGACTGATATCTAACCAGCCCAGAGGCTTGAAGAGACATTAGACTGTCTGAGCTACACTGCCTCCTCCTGTGAGAGCCACGTCAGGCGACACTACACCGTCCCAACAATGCAAACACACATCCTGGTCGAGGTCACTGGAGACGGGGGGACACAAAGGCCACCATGGCAACGCTGGAAAGACAAAGATAACTCAAAAGGTAATTTTCTGTTATTTAACGTTCCTGAATGCCATTGACAATACCCCAATTTGATAAATACTCCTATTTGATATACCATTTCTTTGTATTTCAGTTAGAGAAACTAAACTGTGAATTGTGTGTGTCATGCTTAGGAAAAGTGACACTGAGAAGGAGGAGGATGAGGAGGAGGAAAGGGGGAGCTTCTGCAAAAAAGATGAAGATGCAAGTTATTAAAGTGGAAGAAGATTCTGCTGAGGAGAATTCTGACAAACTATTGAGGAGGATATATGAGCTAGAGCAACAGAACAGAAACATCGATATAGACTTGAAGCAGGAGAACTCTGAAATACCCACCCAGTCCTGTAGATGAATACCTCTCTGAGTGGTTATACAGTGTCTCAGTCCTGTAGATGAATACCTCTGAGTGGTTTTACAGTGTCTCCGTCCTGTAGATGAATACCTCTCTGAGTGGTTTTACAGTGTCCCAGTCCTGTAGATGAATACCTCTCTGAGTGGTTTAACAGTGTCTTCGTCCTGTAGATGAATACCTCTCTGAGTGGTTTAACAGTGTCTCCGTCCTGTAGATGAATACCTCTCTGAGTGGTTTTACAGTGTCCCAGTCCTGTAGATGAATACCTCTCTGAGTGGTTCTACAGTGTCTCCGTCCTGTAGATGAATACCTCTCTGAGTGGTTCTACAGTGTCCCAGTCCTGTAGATGAATACCTCTCTGAGTGGTTTTACAGTGTCTCAGTCCTGTAGATGAATACCTCTCTGAGTGGTTTTACAGTGTCTCAGTCCTGTAGATGAATACCTCTCTGAGTGGTTTTACAGTGTCTCAGTCCTGTAGATGAATACCTCTCCTGAGTGGTTTTACAGTGTCTCAGTCCTGTAGATGAATACCTCTCTGAGTGGTTTTACAGTGTCCCAGTCCTGTAGATGAATACCTCTCTGAGTGGTTTTACAGTGTCCCAGTCCTGTAGATGAATACCTCTCTGAGTGGTTTTACAGTGTCCCAGTCCTGTAGATGAATACCTCTCTGAGTGGTTCTCCAGTGTCTCAGTCCTGTAGATGAATACCTCTCTGAGTGGTTCTCCAGTGTTTCTGTGTTTAATCTACATGATATATCAGCTCTTACTGTTCGCTTCAGACTTGCTCATTCAAAACCTCTATTGGAGGCATTTTCACATTATCCCTGTAGGATCTGCTGGATCCTGGAGTGTTAATAACATTAAAGCATGATGTGAAAACAAAAGATATCTTGCTTAAAGAAAAAAATAAGCAAACACATTCCCCCTTCCATATGTTTGGGGGAGACTCCCCACACATATGGAAGAAGGTACTCTGGTCAGTTGAGACAAACATTGAGCTTTTTGGCCATCAAGGAAAACGCTATGTCTGGCGCAAACCCAACACCTCTCATCACCCCGAGAACACCATCCCCACAGTGAAGCATGGTGGTGGCAGCATCATGCTGTGGGGATGTTTTTCATCGGCAGGGACTGGGAAACTGGTCAGAATTGAAGGAATGATGGATGGCGCTAAATACAGGGGAAATTCTTGAGGGAAACCTGTTTCAGTCTTCCAGAGATTTGAGACTGGGACGGAGGTTCACCTTCCAGCAGGTCAATGACCCTAAGCATACTGCTAAAGCAACACTTGAGTGGTTTAAGGGGAAACATTTAAATGTCTTGGAATGGCCTAGTCAAAGCCCAGACCTCAATCCAATTGAGAATCTGTGGTATGACTTAAAGATTGCTGTACACCAGCGGAACCCATCCAACTTGAAGGAGCTGGAGCAGTTTTGCCTTGAAGAATGGGCAAAAATCCCAGTGGCTAGATGTGCCAAGCTTATAGAAACATACCCATAAGAGCGTTGTGCCAGTAACCGAAAGGTCGTTGGTTCTAATCCCCGAGCCGACTAGGTGAAAAACCTGTCGATGTGCCCTTGAGCAAGGCACTTAACCCTAATTGCTCCTGTAAGTCGCTCTGGATAAGAGCGTCTGCTAAATGACCAATTAATTTTTTTTATTTATACCCCAAGAGACTTGCAGTTGTAATTGCTGCAAAAGGTGGCTCTAATAAGTATTGACTTTGGGGGGTGAATAGTTATGCACGCTCAAGTTTTCTGTTTTTTTGTCTTATTTCTTGTTTGTTTCACAATAAAAATATTTTTCATCTTCAAAGTGGTAGGCATGTTGTGTAAATCAATTGATACAAACACCCAAAAAATATATTTTAATTCCAGGTTGTAAGGCAACAAAATAGGAAAAATGCCAAGGGGAGTGAATACATTTGCAAACCACTGTATATCATGTATAATTAAAATTAATATGTTTTGTTTGACTGATTGAACAAACGTTTTGTTTTTAACTTGTATTTGTGGTGTGGTTTTCATATCAGCCCTTTTGGGCTTCCCATCCTCACCTGAACACCGTTTTTACCTGTTTATTTTCAAATCAGCCCTTTTGAGCTTCCAGCCTCACCTGAACACCGTTTTTACCTGTTTATTTATCTGCAGTGTTTTGTCTTTCACTTCTTTTCTTTGGTGTGAATAAATAAAACCTAAAACCTAATTGAGAAATGTTTTCACTTGCAATGACTTGTTATGTTTAAACCGTGATTTAAACTGAGACTCAATGATATGACATGTAAGGCTGTGTGTCTGCTTGTATTCATATATGGACCTGATTTCCATTCAGACTGCTTTGTCCAGCCAAGTGGCACTTTGTGGGATAAATTGAATGTAATGGTGTTGAAGTTGTGTTCCCAGCAGTCCACAGGATGGCGCCAGAGCAGCATAACTGGACTGGTGGGACCTGAGTAATATCCCAGGGAAATACACTGTATATCAAATCAAATCAAATCAAAATTTGATTGGCCACATGCGCCGAATACAACAGGTGCAGACATTACAGTGAAATGCTTACTTACAGCCCTTAACCAACAGTGCATTTATTTTTTTATAAAAAAAGTAAAATAAAACATCAACAAAAACGTGTTGAGAAAAAAACAGCAGAAGTAAAATAAAATAACAGTAGGGAGGCTATATATACAGGGGGGTACCGGTGCAGAGTCAATGTGCGAGGGCACCGGCTAGTTGAGGTAGTTGAAGTAATATGTACATGTGGGTAGAGTTAAAGTGACTATGCATAAATAATTAACATAATATACACAAGTATGTGGACACTCTTCAAACGAGTGGATTCTTCTATTTCAGCCACACCCGTTACTGACAGGTGTATACAATCGAGCACACATAGTTACACAGTGCTTTCGGAAACTATTCAGACCCCTTGACTTTTTCCACATTTTCAGCCTTATTCTAAAATTGATTAAATTATTTTTTTTTTACTCATCAATCTACACACAACATCCCATAATGACAAAGTTATGGGTTTTTAGAACTCCTGCATTGTCTTGGTTGTGTGCTAAGGCTCATTGTCCTGTTGGAAGGTGAACCTTCACCCCAGTCTGAGGTCCAGACCGCTCTGGAGCTGGTTTTCATCAAGGATCTCTCTGTACTTTGTTCTGTTCATCTTTCCCTCGATCCTGACTAGTCTCCCAGTCCCTGCCACTAAAAAACATCCCCACAGCATGCTGCCACCACCATGTTTCACCGTAGGGATGGTGCCAGGTTTCCTCCAGACGTGACGCTTGGCATTCAGGCCAAAGAGATCAATCTTGGTTTCATCAGACCAGAGAATCTTGTTTCTCATGGTCTGAGAGTCTTTAGGTGCCTTTTGGCAAACTCCAAGCGGGCTGTCATGTGCCTTTTACTGAGGAGTGTCTGGTCACTCTACCATAAAGACCTGATTGGTGGAGTGCTGCAGAGATGTCCTTCTGGAAGGTTCTCCCATATCCACAGAGGAACTCTGGAGCTCTGTCAGAGTGACCATCGGGTTCTTGGTCACCTCCCTGACCAAGGCCCTTCTCCCCCGATTGCTCAGTTTGGCCGGGCGGCAAGCTCTAGGAAGAATCTTGGTGGTTCCAAACTTATTCCATTTAAGAATGATGGAGGCCACTGTGTTCTTGGGGACCTTCAATGCTGCAGACATTTTTGGTACCCTTCCCCTCGGCACAATCCTGTCTCGGAGCTCTACGGACAATTCCTTCGACCTCATGGCTTGGTTTTGCTCTGACATGCACTGTCAACTGTGGGACCTTGTATAGACAGGTGTGTGCCTTTCCAAATCATGTCCAATCAATTGAATTTACCACAGGTGGAATCCAATCAAGTTGTAGAAACATCTCAGGGATGATCAACGGAAACAGGATGCACATGAGCTCAATTTCGAATCTCATAGCAAAGGGTCTGAAAACTTCTGTAAATAAGGTATTTCTATATATTTGCAAACATGTCTAAAAACCTGTTTTCACTTTGTCATTATGGGGTATTGTGTGTAAATTGATGGTGAAAAATAACTAATTTAATCTATTTTAGTATAAGGCTGTAACTTAACAAAATGTGGAAAAAGTCAAGGGGTCTGAATACTTTTTGAATGAACTGTAGATATGGTGTGGACTGTATACTCAATACAATCTCAATCTGATACCTCACTGTCTGTCTTGGACTGATACTGCTTTTTAAACTGCTCTGGTCAGTCTACTCAAGTATTTGGACTATACATTTTTCTCTCTACAAGCAATACTTTGATAATTTGTCATTTCTAATAATGATACATTCATTTATGAATAGATATGGCAGGTTGCAGGACACTGATTTAACTGAAAATGTTGAAAAATATACTGCCAATATCTTCCCCACCGAAGAATAGCAGTGTGGTTTTAATATGATTTGACTCTTTGCAGGCTGTCAGGCTGTCTAGTAAATTAAATGTCTTTGGCCCCATTACACTAAAACATGTAGGCACAATGTTGTCCTCATCCATGTCATTTACAAGAACAAAATATTCAAACCGTTCTGTATATGAGCTCCACTGTTCAATACTTTTATCAAACTGTCCAATATTTCCATCATTTCCAATAATTGTTCATTTCTCAATAAGCTCCTGATTGTCACTCACTTCAATATTGTCCTGAACCCAAGCAATATTTTCCTCAGTCACGTGATCTTCATTCACTTCACTCGCTGACGTTTCCTCCTAAATTCGCTCATTTAGTAGATTTAATTAAAAGGTTTGTCTTCACAGTTGAATAAATGTCCTTTCCTTTAATCACTCCTTTTTTATATTCCTCCTTTTTAATCACGTTGTTTTCCCACTCCGATGTCCGTCTCCAGTCCTTTTCTGCCGTCCATGACGATGTTAACTCCAGTGGTGGAAAAAGTACCCAATTGTCATACTTGAGTAAAAGTAAAGATCCCTTAATAGAAAATGACTCAACTAAAAGTGAAAGTCACCCAGTAAAATACTACTTGAGTAAAAGTCTAAAAGTATTTGGGTTTAAATATACTTAATTATCAAAAGTAAATGTAATAGCTAAAATATACTAAAGTATCAAAAGTAAAAGTACAAGTATAAATCATTTCAAATTCTTTACATAAAGCAAACCAGATGATTTTCTTGTTTTTAAAATGTACGTTCATCCAGAGATACACTCCAACACTCAGACAATTTACATAACGATGTTAACTCTTTCTTAGCTAGCTCGACTATTTTCTTGCCTCTGCTAGCAATACACTGTGCTAACATTAGCCTAGACTGGACCACAGAAAATAACAGTTTTAAACAGTTGTAAAAACCCACTTCTTCCAGACAGAATAGTTCCTGTAGATTCAGACTTACTCATCACCAATCTTTTGTTATGTCTCGTGGGTTTCATAACCACGTCTGTATAACAATTCAATAATGATGAGACGGGAGACAGGAATCAGATCAACCATTTATCTGGAACATGATCATCTCAACACATTCAAACCCCCATGATGCTCTGCAGCACAACCCCAATATACAACAAATACATAGATAAGTAAATGGACACTAAACAAAACTCATAGAGGAATTTACATATTCAGTTGTAGAAAGTAGGGCCATGGGATAGGGTCAGAAAGGTCAGTATGTTTGATAACTGGTTACAGAGGTGACATAACAAGTTTGTGTGTGTCCAGTGTGTATGTGCGTGTGTGTCCAGTGTGTGTGTGTGTCCAGTGTGTGTGTGTGTGTTCAGCATGTGTGTGTTCAGTGTGTGTGTGTCCAGTGTGTGTGTGTCTAGTGTGTGTGTGTGTGTGTGTGTGTGTTCAGTGTGTTTGTGTGTGTGTGTCCAGTGTGTGTGTTCAGTGTGTGTGTGTGTGTGTGTGTGTGTGAGTGTGTGTTCAGTGTGTATGTGTGTGTGTGTCTCGTGTGTGTGTGTGTGTTTGTCCTGTGTGTGTGTGTGTGTCCAGTGTGTGTGTGTGTCCACTGTTTGTGTGTGTGTCCATTTTGTGTGTGTGTTTGTGTGTGTGTGTGTGTATCCAGTGTGTGTTCAGTGTGTGTGTGTGTGTGTGTGTGTGTGTGTTCAGCATGTGTGTGTTCAGTGTGTGTGTGTCCAGTGTGTGTGTGTGTCTGTGTGTGTGTGTGTGTCCAGTGTGTGTGTGTGTATCAAGTGTGTTTGTGTGTGTGTGTGTTCAGTGTGTGTGTGTCTAGTGTGTGTGTGCATGTTCAGTGTGTGTGTCCAGTGTGTGTGTGTGTATCAAGTGTGTTTGTGTGTGTGTGTCCAGTGTGTGTGTGTTCAGTGTGTGTGTGTCCAGTGTGTGTGTGTCTGTGTGTGTGTGTGTGTGTCCAGTGTGTGTGTCCAGTGTGTGTGTGTGTATCAAGTGTGTTTGTGTGTGTGTGTTCAGTGTGTGTGTGTCCAGTGTGTGTGTGTGTGTTCAGTGTTTGTGTGTGTGTGTGTGTGTCCAGCGTGTGTGTGTATCCAGTGTGTGTGTGTGTGTGTGTGTGTGTGTCCAGTGTGTGTGTGTGTGTGTCCAGTGTGTGTGTGTTCAGTGTGTGTGTGTCCAGTGTATGTGTCTGTGCGTCCAGTGTGTGTGTGTATGTCCAGTATGTGTGTGTGTCCAGTGTGTGTCGAGAGTGTGTCCACTGTGTGCGTCCAGTGTGTGTGTGTGTGTGTGTGTGTGTGTGTGTGTGTGTGTGTGTGTGTGTGTGTGTTCCAGTGTGTGTGTTCAGTGTGTGTGTGTGTGTCTAGTGTGTGTGTGTGTGTGTGTGTGTGTCCAGTGTGAGTGTGTCCAGTGTGTGTGTGTGTGTGTGTGTGTGTGTGTGTGTGTGCAGTGTGTGTGTGTTTGTCCAGTGTGTATGTGTCCAGTGTGTGTGTGTGTGTCTCCAGTGTGTGTGTACAGTGTGTGTGTTCAGTGTGTTTGTGTGTGTCCAGTGTGTGTCTGTGTCCAGTGTGTGTGTTCAGTGTGTGTGTGTGTGTGCAGTGTGTGGGTGTGTGTGTGTATGTCCAGTGTGAGTGTGTCCAGTGTGTGTGTTTCCAGTGTGTGTTTGTGTGTGTCCAGTGTGTGTGTGTGAGTGTGTGTGTCCAGTGTGTGTGTTCAGTGTGTGTGTTTAGTGTGTGTGTGTGTGTGTGTGTGTGTGTCCAGTGTGTGTGTGTCCTGTGTGTGTGTCCAGTGTGTGTGTGTGTCCAGTGCGTGTGTGTTTGTCCAGTGTGTGTGTGTGTGTGTGTGTGTGTGTCCAGTGTATGTGTGTGTGTGTGTGTGCCAGTGTGAGTTTGTCTAGTGTGTGTGTGTGTTTGTCCAGTGTGTGTGTGTGTGTTTTTCCACTGTGTGTGTGTGTGTGTGTCCAGTGTGTGTGTGTGTGTGTCCAGTGTGTGTGTGTGTGTACAGTGTGTGTGTGTGTCTAGTGTGTGTGTGTGTGTCCAGTGTATTTGTGTGTGTGTGTCCGGTGTGTGTATGTTTGTCCAGTGTGTGTGAGTCCAGTGTGATTGTGTCCAGTGTGTGTGTGTCCAGTGTGTGTGTGTGTATTTGTACAGTGTGTGTGTGTGTGTCCAGTGTATGTGTGTGTATGTCCAGTGTGAGTGTGTCCAGTGTGTGTGTGTGTGTCCAGTGTGTGCGTCTGTGTGTGTGTGTGTGTGTGTGTGTGTCTAGTGTGTGTGTCCAGTGTGTGTGTGTGTATGTCCAGTGTGAGTGTGTCCAGTGTGTGTGTTTTTCCAGTGTGTGTTTGTGTGTGTCCAGTGTGTGTGTGTGTGTGTGTGTGTGTTCAGTGTGTGTGTGTGTGTGTGTCCAGTGTGTGTGTGTGTGTCCAGTGTGTGTGTGTGTGTGTGTGTATGTGTGTGTGTGTGTGTGTGTTTGTATGTGTGTGTCCAGTGTGTGTGTCCAGTGTGTGTGTGTGTGTGTGTCCAGTGTGTGTGTGTGTTTGTGTCCAGTGTGTGTGTTTTTGTGTGTATGTGTGTTCAGTGTGTGTGTGTGTCTAGTGTATGTGTTTGTCCTGTGTGTTTGTGTCCCAGTGTGTGTGTGTGTGTGTGTGTGTCCAGTGTGTGTGTCCAGTGTGTGTGTGTGTCCAGTGTGTGTGTCCAGTGTGTGTGTGTGTGTGTGTCCAGTGTATGTGTGTGTGTGTGTGTGTCCGGTGTGTGTGTGTGTGTGTGTGTCCAGTGTGTGTGTGTGTGTGTGTGTCCAGTGTGTGTGTGTGTGTCCAGTGTGTGTGTCCAGTGTGTGTGTGTGTGTCCAGTGTGTGTGTCCAGTGTGTGTGTGTGTGTGTGTGTATGTGTGTTCAGTGTGTGTGTGTGTCTAGTGTGTGTGTTTGTCCTGCTTGTTTGTGTCCAGTGTGTGTGTGTCCAGTGTGTGTGTGTGTGTCCAGTGTATATGTGTGTGTGTGTGTCTGGTGTGTGTGTGTGTGTGTGTGTCCAGTGTGTGTGTGTGTCCAGTGTGTGTGTCCAGTGTGTGTGTGTGTGTCCAGTGTGTGTGTCCAGTGTGTGTGTGTGTGTGTGTCCAGTGTATGTGTGTGTGTGTGTGTCCCCGTGTGTGTGTGTGTGTGTGTGTGTGTGTGTGTGTGTGTGTGTCCAGTGTGAGTTTGTCCAGTGTGAGTTTGTCCAGTGTGTGTGTTTGTCCAGTGTGTGTGTGTGTGTGTGTGTGTGTGTGCCAGTGTGTGTGTGTGTGTGTCCAGTGTGTGTGTGTGTCCAGTGTGTCAGTGTGTGTGTGTGTGTGTGTGTCCAGTGTGTGTGTGTGTGTGTGTGTGTGTGTGTCTAGTGTGTGTGTGTGTGTGTGTCTAGTGTGTGTGTGTGTGTTCCAGTGTGTGTGTGTGTCCAGTGTGTGTGTCCAGTGTGTCAGTGTGTGTGTGTGTCCAGTGTGTCAGTGTGTGTGTGTGTGTGTGTCCAATGTGTGTGTGTGTGTCAGTGTTACCATGGTTATTATTTACAGGGACACTGAGTCCCCATCAAACCAAACCCTAAACCCTGGATAGATAGTTTAGTGTGTTTGTGTGTCCCCAGTGTGTGTTTGTGTCCAGTGTGTGTGTCCATTGTGTGTGTGTGTCCAGTGTGTGTGCGTGTCCAGTGTGTGTGTGTGTGTGTGTGTGTGTCAGTGTTACCATGGTTATTATTTACAGGGACACTGAGGAGTCAACATAAACTCTAAACCCTGGATAAAGGGGCTCAGTGAATGTGGAGTGGAATGTGTTCAGGTGGGTCAGTGTGTCAGAGGAGACTCTGTAGAAGGACAGAGTGCCGGCTGGCCAGTCCAGATACACTCCTACTCTGTGGGAGCTGGAGGAGGGGACGTCTATGGTAGTGGACTTATTATTGTGCCAGGCAGAGTAACTGTTGTCAGAGCAGATCAGACTCCAGGACTTGTCATTCCATCCAAGACAACAGTCATCACCCCCTCCTCTCCTGCTGATTCCTTTATATGTCACTCCTATACCAGCCCCTCTCCCACTCCACTCTACCTCCCAGTAACAGCGCCCAGTCAGACCCTCTCTACACAGCACCTGTCTATAGACCTCAAATCTCTCTGGGTGATCAGGATACGGCTGCTCCTCTCTCCTCCATGTCACCTTTCTGTTCTCCTCAGACAGAGAGAGGAGTCTGTTTACTGTGTTTAGGTCCAGTGTGAGATCAGAGACATCTGATGGATGAAACCAGACACAATATTAGAAATCATCATCATCCTGAACACACACACACACACACACACACACACACACACACACACACACACACTGGACACACACACACACATTTCTAACGTAACACGAACACGCCACAAACATACACAGACACACACATTGTCAAAGCAACTCTTTGTAAACTTTGGTGTCCCTGATTTGTGCTTCTGTAGAACTACAGCTGATATTTAATATGACCAAGTAAGTAATGATGGTGGTCTTTGACTTTGACTTCACTTGAATTAAGACTTATTCTTAGTCATATTCTTCACAGCAGTCAACACTCACATTTTTTAAGTCCAGGTTTCATTGTGTTCTCTCCACCATGTTCCACACTGTAGCGGTAAGCAGAAGAACAGACAGTCATTGAGGGATACACCTGAACTCTCTCACACACACACACACACACACACACACACACACACACATACACACACACACACACACACACACACACTGGACACGGACACACACAACACACACACTGGACACACACACACACATTCAGCATATAACTTTGTACAAGTGGTGGTAAGAATGTTTGTCCAGTGTGTGTGTGTGTGTGTGTGTGTCCAGTGTGTGTGTGTGTGTGTGTGTGTCCAGTGTGTGTGTGTGTGTGTGTGTTCAGTTTGTGTGTGTTTGTCAAGTGAATGTGTGTGTCCAGTGTGTGTGTGTGTGTTTCAAGTGTGTATGTGTGTGTGTCCAGTGTGTGTGTGTGGGTCCAGTGTGTGTGTGTGTGTGTGTCCAATGAGTGTGTGTGTGTGTATGTGTCCAGTGTGTGTGTGTGTGTGTGTGTGTGTCCAGTGTGAGTAAGTGTGTGTGTGTGTCCAGAGTGTGTGTGTTTGTCCAGTGTGTGTCTGTCCAATGAGTGTGTGTGAGTGTGTGTGTGTGTGTGTGTGTGTGTGTGTGTGTGTGTTCACTGTGTGTGTCCAGTGTGTGTGTGTGTGTGTGTGAGTCCAGTATGTGTGTGTGTCCAGTGTGTGTCCAATGTGTGTGTGTGTCCAGTGTCTGTGTGTGTTTGTGTTTGTCGAGTATTTGTGTGTCCTGTGTATGAATGTGTGTGTGTGTGTGTGTCCAGTGCGTGTCCAATGTGTGTGTGTGTGTCCAGTGTGTGTGTGTTTGTCCAGTTTGTAAGTGTCCAACTTAGTCCAAGTGGTGGTCAGAATGTTTGTCTTAACTAGCCTGATAACTCCAACATGTCTGATATGAACATTGACATAGACCCTCTACATACTTGAGTTTCTCTAGTCTGCAGTGTGGATCCTCCAGTCCAGCAGAGAGCAGTCTGACTCCTGAGTCTCCTGGGTGATTGTAGCTCAGATCCAGCTCTCTCAGGTGTGAGGGGTTTGACTTCAGAGCTGAGACCAGAGAAGCACAGCCTTCCTCTGTGACTAGACAGCCTGACAGCCTGCAAAGAGTCAACTCATATTAAAAACCACACTGCTATTTGTTAGTAGTAAAAATAGTGGCAGTATATTTTTTCTAAATGTTCAGATACACCAGTGTCCTGAAACCTGCCATATTTATTCATACATTAATGTATCATTATTAGAAATGACAAATTATCAAAGTATTGCTTGTAGATAGAAAAATGTATAGTCCAAATATTTGAGTAGACTGACCAGAGCAGTTTAAAAAGCAGTATCAGTCAAAAGACAGACAGTGAGGTATCAGATTTAGATTGTATTGAGTATACAGTCCACACCATATCTAGTTTGACAGTGAAGCTAACATTTTAAATGTGGCTCTATACTCTAGCATTTTGGATTTCAGATTAAATGTTTCAGATGAGGTGACAGTATATAATGTCACCTTTTATTTGAGGGTATTTTAATACATATCTGTTTCACCGTTTAGAAATGAAACCACTTTATGTATCTAGTCCCCCATTTGAAGAAGTCATAAGTATTCTGACCAATTCACTTATAGTGTACTAAAGTAGTCAAAGGTTTAGTATTTGGTCCCAAACTCATTGGTTGCATTTGCAGTTTGTTTTGGTTGTGTTTTGGGTTATGTTTTGTCCAATAGTAACTGAATGGTGGATGATGACTGGATTAATCTTCTGTCTAAGTGAGTAGATAACATGTTTCTAAACACTACTAAATGAATCCTGATGATGTCATGATTAATACAAATCATGAATGAATCATGAACAATAATGAGTGAGAAAGTTACAGAGGCTACAACAAAACATGGTAACCTCTCACCATTACCAATAACAGAGGGGGTATGATCCTTGTTCCTCTGTAACTTTCTCATTCATCATCATTCACGATTCATTCATGATTATTCATAATCATGGTGGCATCCACACTAATGTAGAAGTGTTCAGAAACATCTTCTATTCTTACTGACAATACAAGTGAAGTGACTCCAAAATGACAGGACATTATTCACCATTCAGTTTCTATTGGGAAAAACATCATCCAAAACACAACCAAGACAAACTGCAAATGTATTCAACAAGTTTGTAGAATCACAAGCTTCAAATGGTAGAACTAGAGAACTACATACATTAAGTCCTTTCATATCTAAACGGTAAAACAGGTATGTATGAATACCCTCAAATAAAAAGTGACATTCTGTACGGTCGCCTAATATGAAACAATTTCAAATCCAAAATGATGGAGCATAGCGCCAAATTTAAAACGGTAAACTTCACTGTCCAAACACATATGGTGTGGACTATGTGTGCCTGGTAAACACATGTGGATCTGGTGAACAGTTATCACTTGTTGACCAACTACAGGAATACTGACCTCAGAGTCTCCAGTTTACAGTTGGGATTCCCCAGTCCAGCAGAGAGCAGCTTCACTCCTGAATCCTTCAGGTCATTGTTACTCAGATCAAGCTCTCTCAGATGTGAGGGGTTTGACTTCAGAGCTGAGACCAGAGAAGCACAGCCTTCCTCTGTGACTAGACAGTGTGACAGCCTGCAAAGAGTAAAATCATATTAAAATCACACTGCTATTCTTTGGCGGTGAAAATAGTGGCAGTATATTTTTTCAACATATTCAGATATATCAGTGTCCTGAAACCTGACATATCTATTAATAAATTAATGTATCATTATTAGAAATTATCAGATTATTGCTTCTAGATAGAAACATGTTATAAATTGATTTGCATTTTAATGAGGGAAATAAGTATTTGACCCCCTCTCAATCAGAAAGATTTCTGGCTCACAGGTGTCTTTTATACAGGTAAGGAGCTGAGATTAGGAGCACACTCTTAAAAGGGAGTGCTCCTAATCTCAACTTGTTGCCTGTATAAAAGACACCTGTCCACAGAAGCAATCAATCAATCAGATTCCAAACTCTCCACCATGGCCAAGACCAAAGAGCTCTCCAAGGATGTCAGGGACAAGATTGTAGACCTACACAAGGCTGGAATGGGCTACAAGACCATCGCCAAACAATTGGTGAGAAGGTGACAACAGTTGGTGCGATTATTCGCAAATGGAAGAAACACAAAATAACTGTCAATCTCCCTCGGCCTGGGGCACCATGCAAGATCTCACCTCGTGGAGTTGCAATGATTATGAGAACAGTGAGGAATCAGCCCAGAACAACACGGGAGGATCTTGTCAATGATCCCAAGGCAGCTGGGACCATAGTCACCAAGAAAACAATTGGTAACACACTATGCCAGGGTTCTTCAATTCCGGTCCTGGAGGGCCGAAACACCTCTGTTTTTCATCCTCTCCTTCTAATCAGGGGCTAATTCAGACCTGGGACACCAGGTGAGTGCAATTAACTACCAGGTAGAAATAAAAAACAGAAGTGTTTCGGCCCTCCAGGACCGGAATTGAAGAACCCTGCACTATGCCGTGAAGGACTGAAATCCTGCAGCGCCCACAAGGTACCCCTGCTCAAGAAAGCACTTATACAGGCCCGTCTGAAGTTTGCCAATTAACATCTGAATGATTCAAAGGAGAACTTGGTGAAAATATTGTGGTCAGATGAGACCAAAAACTAGGTCTTTGGCATCAACTTAACTCGCGGGTTTGGAGGAGGAGGAATGCTGCCTATGACCCCAAGAACACCATCCCCACCGTCAAACATGGAGGTGGAAACATTATGCTTTGGGCGTGTTTTTCTGCTAAGGGGACAGGACAACTACACTGCATCAAAGGGACGATGGACGGGGCCATGTACCATCAAATCTTGGATGAGAACCTCCTTCCCTCAGTCAGGGCATTGAAAATGGGTCGTGGATGGGTATTCCAGCATGACAATGACCCAAAACACACGGCCAAGGCAACAAAGGAGTGGCTCAAGAAGAAGCACATTAAGGTCCTGGAGTGGCCTAGCCAGTCTCCAGACCTTAATCCCATAGAAAATCTGCGGAGGGAGCTGAAGATTCGAGTTGCCAAACGTCAGCCTCAAAAACGTAATGACTTGGAGAAGTTCTGCAAAGAGGAGTGGGACAAAATCCCTCCTGAGATGTGTGCAAACCTGGTGGCCAACTACAAGAAACGTCTGACCTCTGATTGCCAACAAGGGTTTTGCCACCAAGTACTAAGTCATGTTTTGCAGAGGGGTCAAATACTTATTTCCCTCATTAAAATGCAAATCAATTTATAACATTTTTGACATGCGTTTTTCCGGATTTCTTTATTGTTATTCTGTCTCTCACTGTTCAAATAAACTAAAATTATAGACTGATCATGTCTTTGTCAGTGGGCAAACGTACAAAATCAGCAGGGGATCAAATACTTTTTTCCCTAACTGTATAGTACAAATATTTTAGTAGACTGACCAGAGCAGTTTAAAAAGCAGCATCAGTCAAAAGACAGACAGTGAGGTATCAGATTTAGATTGCATTGAGTATACAGTCCACACCATATCTATTTTGACAGAGAAGCTAACATTTTAAATGAAAGCACTTTATGTATCTAGTCCCCCCATTTGAAGAAGTCTAAAGTATTCTGACCAATTCACTTCAAGTGTATTAAAGTAGTCAAAGGTTTAGTATTTGGTCCCAAACTCGTTGGTTGCATTTGCAGTTTGTTATGGTTGTGTTTTGGGTTATGTTTTGCCCAATAGTAACTGAATGGTGGATGATGACTGGATTAATCTTCTGTCTAGGTGAGTAGATAACATGTTTCTAAACATTACTAAACTCATTCATGATTATTCATAGTCATAGTAGCATCCACATGAATGTAGAAGTGTTCAGAAACATCTTCTATTCTTACTGACAATACAAGTGAAGTGACTCCAAAATGACAGGACATTATTCACCATTCAGTTTCTATTGGGAAAAACATAATCCAAAACACAACCAAGACAAACTGCAAATGTATTCAACAAGTTTGTAGAATCACAAGCTTGATGTAATCACTGCAGGCAAAGAATATTCAAAGACCAAACACTAAAACACTAAACTTTGGACTAAATTAAATTGTCCAATTACTTATGACTTTTTCAAATGGTAGAACTAGAGAACTACATACATTAAGTGCTTTCATATCTAAACGGTAAAACAGGTATGTATGAATACCCTCAAATAAAAAGTGACATTCTGTACGGTCGCCTAATATGAAACAATTTCAAATCCAAAATGATGGAGCATAGCACCAAATTTAAAACGGTAAACTTCACTGTCCAAACACATATGGTGTGGACTATGTGTGCCTGGTAAACACATGTGGATCTGGTGAACAGTTATCACTTGTTGACCAACTACAGGAATACTGACCTCAGAGTCTCCAGTTTACAGTGGGGATTCCCAGTCCAGCAGAGAGCAGCTTCACTCCTGAATCCTTCAGGTCATTGTTACTCAGATCCAGCTCTCTCAGATGTGAGGGGTTTGACTTCAGAGCTGAGACCAGAGAAGCACAGCCTTCCTCAGTGACTAGACAGCCTGACAGCCTGCAAAGAGTCAAATCATATTAAAACCACACTGCAAATATTTGGTGGTGAAAATAGTGGCAGTATATTTTTTCAACATTTTAATTTATACCAGTGTCCTGAAACCTGCCATATATATATCATTATTAGAAAAAATCATAATATTGTGTGTAGAGAGAAAAATGCATATTACAAATATTTGAGTAGACTGACCAGAGCAGTTTAAAAAGCAGTATCATTCAAAAGACAGACAGTGAGGTATCAGATTTAGATTGTATTGAGTATACAGTCCACACCATATCTATTTTGACATTGAAGATAACATTTTAAATGTGGCTCTGTACTCCAGCATATTGGATTTGAGATCAAATGTTTCATATGAGGTGACAGTATATAATGTCACCTTTTATTTGAGGGTATTTTCATACATATCTGTTTCACCGTTTATAAATGAAAGCACTTTATGTATCTAGTCCCCCCATTTGAAGAAGTCATAAGTATTCTGACCAATTCACTTATAGTGCATTAAAGTAGTCAAAAGTTGAGTATTTGGTTGTAAACTCGTGGTTGCATTTGCAGTTTTTTTTTGTTGTGTTTTGGGTTATGTTTTGCCCGACAGTAACTGAATGGTGGATGATAACTGGAGTAATTTTCTGTCTAAGTGAGTAGATAACATGTTTCTAAACATTACTAAATTAATCCTGATGATGCCTTGATTAAGAAAAATCATGACTGAATCATGAATAATAATGATTGAGAAAGTTACAGAGGCTACAACAAAACATGCTAACCTCTCACCATTACCAATAACAGAGGGGGTATGATCCTTGTTCCTCTGTAACTTTCTCATTCATCATCATTCACGATTCATTCATGATTATTCATAATCATGGTAGCATCCACATGAATGTAGAAGTGTTCAGAAACATCTTCTATTCTTACTGTCAATACAAGTGAAGTGACTCCAAAATGACAGGACATTATTCACCATTCAGTTACTATCGGGAAAAACATAATCCAAAACACAACCAAAACAAACTGCAAATGCATTCAACAAGTTTGTAGAATCACAAGCTTGATGTAATCACTGTGGGTAAGGAATATGGGACCAAATACTAAACTTATGACTAAACTAATTTGTGCAAATAAATAAGACTTCTTCAAATGGGAGAACTAGATACGTAAAGTGCTTTCGTATCTAAACAGTAAAACAGATATGTATGAAAAATAAGTAATAATAATAATAATATGCCATTTAGCAGACGCTTTTATCCAAAGCGACTTACAGTCATGTGCGCATACATTTTTACGTATGGGTGGTCCCGGGGATCGAACCCACTACCCTGGCGTTACAAGCGCCAATTGAGCTACAGAACAATTATTTCGTATCTAAACAGTAAAACAGATATGTATGAAAAACCTCAAATAAAAGGTGACATTCTGTACTGTTGCCTAATATGAAACATTATATATGAAATCCAAAATGATGGAGCATAGCACCAAATGTAAAACTGTAAGCTTCACTGTCCAAACACATATGGTGTGGACTATGTGTGCCTGGTAAACACATGTGGATCTGGTGAACAGTTATCACTTGTTGACCAACTACAGGAATACTGACCTCAGAGTCTCCAGTTTACAGTGGGGATTCCCCAGTCCAGCAGAGAGCAGCTTCACTCCTGAATCCTTCAGGTCATTGTTACTCAGGTCCAGCTCTCTCATGTGTGAGGGGTTTGACTTCAGAGCTGAGACCAGAGAAGCACAGCCTTCCTCTGTGACTAGACAGCCTGACAGCCTGCAAAGAGATCATCATGATTTCACAAACTGTTAATTTAACACCAGTAGTGTAGAAGGACAATGGCAGATGCATTTGGTTAATTCTCTTAAAGAACATATAGATTAATCTTCCGTCTCCAAGAATTGCATGGTCATATTATTATACAAATGTGAACACCAATGCACTGATTCAGTAAGTTTTTACAATAATACATATTTTTGTAAACTGAATATTTCTTCCTGATGATTAGTATTTAAATGTAATTTTATGTACTCACAGAGCAGCTCTGGAGGCTTTGACCACTGGCAGCAGCCTCAGAAGACCTTCCTCTGATCTGGAGTATTTCTTCAGGTCAAACACATCCAGCTCCTTTTCTGAAGTCAGCAACACAAAGACCAGAGCTGACCACTGTGCAGGTGACAGTTTGGCTTCTGAGAGACTTCCTGATCTCAGGTAGCTTTGGATCTCCTCCACTAGAGAATGGTCATTCAGTTCATTCAGACAGTGGAACAGATTGATGCACCTCTCTGGAGAGGGATTCTCCCTGATCTTCTCCTTGATGTACTTGACTGTTTCTTCATGGCTCTGTGAGCTGCTTCTTGTCTTTGTCAGTAGACCTCGTAAGTGCTTCTGATTGGACTCCAGTGAGAGGCCCAGAAGGAAGCGGAGGAACAGGTCCAGGTTTCCTGTCTCACTTTGTAAGGCTTTATCCACAGCACTCTTGTAGAAGGTAACTTTACGCTTGTGTCTGATCATCACAGAAAAGTTGCTGGATGTTGATTGAGGTTTGGCCATTAGATTCTCATTGTTGTTGATGAATGAGAGGAACACATATACAGCAGCCAGAAACTCCTGAATGCTCAGATGCACGAAGCAGTACACCTTGTCCTGGTACAGCCCACATTCCTCTTTAAAGAGCTGTGTGCACAATCCTGAGTACACTGACGCTTCATTGACATCAATGCCAGCCTCTTTCAGGTCTTCTTCATAGAAAATCAGATTGCCATTCACAAGCTGTTGAAAAGCCAGTTTTCCCAGTGACAGAATGCTCTCTTTATTCCAGTGTGGACATGTCTCTTCTTTCCCAAGATACTTTTCATTCTTCTGTTTGGTATGAAACTCCACAAGGTGTGTGTACATCTCAGTCAGAGTCTTGGGCATCTCTTCTCTCTTATGTTTCAGCATGTGTTCAAGGACTATTGCAGAAATCCAACAGAAGACTGGAATGTGGCACATGATGTGGAGGCTCCTTGATGTCTTTATGTGTGAGATTATTCTGCTGGCCAGGTCCTCATCACTGAATCTCTTCCTGAAGTACTCATCCTTCTGTGGGTCATTGAACCCTCGTACCTCTGTCACTTGGTCAACACACACTGAAGGGATCTTATTGGCTGCTGCAGGTCGGGTAGTTATCCAGAGGAGAGCAGAGGGAATCAGATTTCCCTTGATGAGATTTGTCAGCAGAACATCCACTGAGGTTGACTCTGTGACGTCACAACAAATCTTGTTCTTCTGGAAGTCTAGGGGCAGTCGGCACTCATCCAGACCATCAAAGATGAACAGAACTTTGTATTTGTCGTAGTTGGAGATTCTTGATTCTTTGGTTTCCATTGAGAAGTGATTGAGAAGTTCAATCAAAGTGTGTTTATCCCCGTTCATCAAATTCAGCTCCCGAAAAGGGAATGAAAATACAAATTGGACATCCTGATTAGCTTTTCCTTCAGCCCAGTCCAGAATGAACTTCTGCACAGAGACTGTTTTTCCAATGCCAGCGACTCCCTTTGTCAGCACAGTTCTGATAAGTTTGTCTTGTCCAGTTAAGGGTTTGAAGATGTCGTTACATTTGATTGCAGTCTCTGGTCTTGCTTGTTTCCTGGTTGTTGTCTCAATCTGTCTCAGCTCATGTTCATTATTGACCTCTCCTGTTCCACTCTCAGTGATGTAGAGCTCTGTGTAGATCTTATTGAGAAGTGTTGGGTTTCCTTGTTTAGCGATCCCCTCAAATACACATTGAAACTTCTTCTTTAGATTAGATTTGAGTTCACGTTGGCAAATCACAGCAAGCGCATCTGAATGAAGAAATAACATAGAGGATATTAATATTACATCTGTTTTAATGCCTACAGTATTCTAGGACTGTTATAACATTTAAAATTATAATCATTTCTTCGCTTAACTGACTGTATAAATGTGTAAATGTTTTCATAATGCATTACACACTGGTGTGACTGATTAAAATATTATTGGTATTATCTCTCTCTGTCTCTCTCTCTCTCTCTCTCTCTCTCTCTCTCTCTCTCTCTCTCTCTCTCTCTCTCTCTCTCTCTCTCTCTCTCTCTCTCTCTCTCTCTCTCTCTCTCTGTCTCTCTCTCTCTACACAACACAACACATCCCTGCTGCTACTTGATGAGGTCACTAGGTGTTGTGTTAAGGCTGCTACAATATCACTGAGTTACACAGCTACTTTAGCTGTACTTTAGCTACAGCTTTTAAATGTTCTAAAACAGCATTCAACATGAGGCAGACAGCTCTTACTTTTCTCCAGTGTGTCAGCAAGCTCCTTCTGGTTCATTTTCCTCAGGACGTGCAGTGTGATCTTCAGAGCCCCCTCTCTGGCACCGCTCTCCTGCTTCTCATCTTCAGCATCCACCACTTCCTTATCCTGCTTCTGACTCTCAAAGCCTTCTGGGAGTTCTGGACTAAGAATCCTCTTGAACATATTCAGCTCGTTCTTCACAAATGTCATAATATTCTCTTCAAGCAACTGAAATAAATCAAGTAAATAAGTTAATCAAGAGACTAAATGCTTTCTCATTAACACATTAATGAATGATTGACGGATCAACTTTACTTGAGGTACAAATTACAAATGTACATAACAGGACCACATACACTGAATATGGAGGCCAGGTCTGTTTGATGACTCTGGGAAGACTGACCACTGAGAATCTCTGACTCTGATCTCTCCTGTTGGTTTCTGTGGACAAAACATGAGATTACATCTCCTCATCCAGGGAGTACACACACACACACACACACACACACACACACACACACACACACACACACACACACACACACACACACACACACACTCACACCTACACACACACTCACACTCACACTCACACTCACACTCACACACACACACACACACACACACACACACACACACACACACACACACACACACACACACACACACACACACACACACATACACATACATACAGGGAGGGAATGTAGTGTTGGTTTAATGTTGTTTTAGGACTATGAAAGTGGAAAAAGGGATTAGCCTATGGATTATGAAAACAACCAAAATAAATGGTAAAATGGGAGAGGAGAAATGACTAGAGACAGCGTTGTTTAACTCACTGACCATGACCCATGAGTTCTTCTTACCTTTGTTCAGTAGAAAAGGCTCCCTCTCTGAAGAATATAGGACGACCCATAGACCGGTCACTCTTCATGGACACACAGCTGGGTACAGGGGAGGCTGGTCTCTCCTGCTTGATTGGACTTCAACACAACAGAGACAAACATTACATCTCTCATCTACTCTGAGCTCAGATGGGGAAACAAGAGTTTCATTCCAAAACGCTATATATCCATTTTCAGAAATTTTCGTAAATTAGCTTCTATTGTTTAAAGAAATGATCAAATAAATGGTTGTGTTTTCTCACTAGCTAATCATGGCATGGTGTTGTTCAATGACAGACATGTGTTTGTTTAAAATCGATCACTTAATAGCTTAATTTCAGAGAGACAAATGTTTTTTTTGCAAAATGCTATATATCTGCCTCACTCTCAGAGAAATAAGTAGTACTGCTAGATTTTACACAGTTAAATTTAACAAATAACTACATTTTTAATAAAGAACTGTACAAATGATACACTTGTGACATCAATATTTAAATATTTTTAAAAAATAATTCAAAACAGTAATATGAGATCTGTATGTAAAACATTTACATTTTATTTTTTAGTCAATTAGTCATTTAACATTTAGCAGATGTTTTTCATTCAGGGTCCGGATTCCCAAAAGCATTTTAAGGCCAAATTCATCATTAGAACCTTCGTAGGAGCATTGTTAAATCTCTGAGCTGTTTCCCAAAACCATCGTTATTAACGTTGCACTTGAAAACACTCATATTCTAACACCTGCCTCAGACCACTTGTAGAACAGCCAAGTGCGTCGTTAGATGCTTGTTTGCCCTCCCGCGTCACTTTATACACAGAAGAACTCCGCTAAACATAGATTCACATGGTTTATCCGTCTCTTTTTGACCACCTATACATTCAGAACAAAGTTGAATACAAATACAAAGTTGCAAATGTCTTTTCAATTGATTCAAACAAGGGAAGTACACAAATTATGCTTCAAATGAAAACTGAGATGACTGCATTAAAATATAAACAGTAGGCTATAGGCCTATTTCACAATCATTTTGAAATATATTCAATGTTCAATATATTTAGTTATATTTTGCTACTTGTAGGCTATTGTCTCAATATATTTCATGATGTGTAGCCTAACATGTGAACAATGATGTGTCAAATCTGTGATTTAGTGCATTTTTATTGTGTAAGCATTAGAATAAACTACCTCAATATTTGCAGCCGTAGGTAGTAATATCTTTCTAGAAGCTGATCCGTGGTCAGCATTGTGAAATAATCATAATGTTATGGAAAGATTTGAATGGACAAAACTGATCCGAGAGCTGCGCTCCCCTTCTTTCGATCCTATCAGTGTCGATACATGCTCCACCAGACGTGACTGATCCAGTTTCTGCTGGTCTGCCTGCGGATATGGAACTCTGACCTGTTCAACGGACGTGCGACCTTGTCCCGAACCTGCTGTTTCGACCCTCTCTCTCTCTCTACCACTCCTGCTGTCTCGACCTCTGAGTGCTCGGCTATGAAAAGCCAACTGACATTTACTCCTGAGGTGCTGACCTGTTGCAACCTCTATAACCACAGTGATTATTATTTGACCCTGCTGGTCATCTATGAATATTTGAATATCTTGAAGAACGATCTGGCCTTAATGGCCATATCCTCTTATAATCTCCCCCCAGCACAGCCAGAAGAGGACTGGCCACCCCTCAGAGCGTGGTTCCTCTCTAGGTTTCTTCCTAGGTCCCTGCCTTTCTAGGGAGTTTTTCCTAGCCACCGTGCTTCTACATCTGCATTGCTTGCTCTTTGGGGTTTTAGACTGGGTTTCTATATAAGCACTTTGTGACAACTATAATTGTGGTACGCATATGAAGCAGACCATGCCAGGGTTTAGGGTTTGAGAAGTCAACGAAGTAAAAATGACTTCCTTAGTTGTTAGTAAAATAAATTTTAACTCAGCATTGTTGGTTAAGGGCTCGTAAGTAAGCATTTCACAGTAAGGTCTACACCTGTTGTATTAGGAGCATGTGCCAAATCTAATTTGGATTGATTGATTTGTTCATTTTATAAATGTTCTGTCTTTAGTAGTCAAACACATTATTACTTCAACCTCGTGGAAGTGACAAACTGACACGTTTTCATGTTAGTCAAAAACAACTTTATATGGAAGGAGTGCCTTTGATTTGACGGCCTGCACATGTGCAGTTCGGCGTGAGACGACCGTTCGGCGTGAGACGACTGCTCGACCTGATGACATGTTTTTACGCATGACCTTCAAATTAAATTAAATGAAATTGTATGTCACATGCGCCGAATACAACAGTGGTACACTTTACAGTGAAATGCTTACTTACGAGCCCTTTCCCAACAATTTAGTTAAAAAGTAAAAAACAATAGCTAAATAAAAAAAGGAAATAGTAACATAATAAAATAATAATAATGAGCCTATAAGGACTACTGAGTCAATGTCCAGGAGTACCAGGTAGTTGAGGTAATAACTAGACTATATACAAGGAGTACCAGTACTGAGTCAATGTACAGGGGTACCAGGTAGTTGAGGTAATAACTAGACTATATACAAGGAGTACCAGTACTGAGTCAATGTACAGGGGTACCAGGTAGTTGAGGTAATAACTAGACTATATACAAGGAGTACCAGTACTGAGTCAATGTGCAGGGGTACCAGGTAGTTGAGGTAATAACTAGACTATATACAAGGAGTACCAGAACTGAGTCAATGTACAGGGGTACCAGGTAGTTGAGGTAATAACTAGACTATATACAAGGAGTACCAGAACTGAGTCAATGTGCAGGGGTACCAGGTAGTTGAGGTAATAACTAGACTATATACAAGGAGTACCAGTACTGAGTCAACGTGCAGGGGTACCAGGTAGTTGAGGTAATAACTAGACTATATATAAGGAGTACCAGTACTGAGTCAATGTGCAGGGGTACCAGCAAGTTGAGGTAATAACTTGACTATATACAAGGAGTACCAGAACTGAGTCAATGTGCAGGGGTACCAGGTAGTTGAGGTAATAACTAGACTATATACAAGGAGTACCAGTACTGAGTCAACGTGCAGGGGTACCAGGTAGTTGAGGTAATAACTAGACTATATATAAGGAGTACCAGTACTGAGTCAATGTGCAGCGGTACCAGGTAGTTGAGGTAATAACTAGACTATATACAAGGAGTACCAGTACTGAGTCAATATGCAGGGGTACCAGGTAGTTGAGGTAATATGTACATGTAGGTAGGGGTAAAAGTGACTAGGCAATCAGGATAGAGATTACATCTCCTCATCCAGGGAGTGCACACACTCAGTGACAGACACAGACACACACACACACACACACACACACACACACACACACACACACACACACACACACACACACACACACACACACACACACACACACACACAAACACACACACACACACAGGGAGGGAATGTTGTGTTTGTTTGATATTGTTTCAGGACTATGAAAACGGAAAAAATGATTAGCCTATGGATTATGAAAACAACAGAAATAAATGGGAAAATGGGAGAGGAGAAATGACTAGAGACAGGGTTGTTTAACTCACTGACCATGACCCATGAGTTCTTCTTACCTTTGTTCAGTAGAAAAGTCTCCCTCTCTAAACATTATAGGATGATCCATAGACCAGTCACTCTTCATGGACACACAGCTGGGTACAGGGGAGGCTGGTCTCTCCTGCTTGATTGGACTTCAACACAACAGAGACAAACATTATGTCTCTCATCTACTCTGAGCTCAGATGGGGAAACATAAGAAGAGTTTCATTCCAAAACGCTATATATCCATTTTCAGAAACGGTAAATTAGCTTTTATTGTTTAAGGAAATTATGAAAGAGATTGATGTGTTTTTTCACTGTTTAATCATGGCATGGGGTTGTTCAATGACAGACATGTATTTGTTTAAAATCTATCACTTGATGGTTTCATTTCAGAGAGACAAATAATCATGTTTTCTTGCACAATGCTATATATATGCCTCACTCTCAGAGAAATAAGTAGTACTGCTAGGTTTTACACAGTAATAATATATCTGCCTCACTCTCAGAGAAATAAGTAGTACTGCTAGGTTTTCACACAGTATTAATATATATCTGCCTCACTCTCAGAGAAATAAGTAGTACTGCTAGGTTTTACACAGTAAATGTAACAAACAACCACATTTTTAATAAAGACCTGTACACATGATACATTTGTGACATCATTATATATATATATATATATATATATATATATATATATATATATATATATATATATATATATATATATATATATTTATATATATTAAATACAGTAATATGAGATGTGTATGTAAAACATTTACATTTGAATTTAGCAGATGTTTTTATCCAGGGTCCTGATTCCCAAAAGCATCGTAAGGCTAAGTTAATCGTTAGAACTTTCTTAGGAGCATTGTTAAATCTCTGAGCTGTTTCCCAAAACCATCGTTATTAAAGTTGCACTTGAAAACGCTCAAATTCTAACACCTGCCTCAGACCACTTGTAAAACAGCCAAGTGCGTCGTTAGATGCTTTTTTGCCCTCCCGCTTCCCTTTATACACAGCAGATCTCCGCTAAACATAGAATCACATGGTTTATCCATCTCTCTGTGACCGCCGATAAATTCAGAACAAAGTTGACTACAAATACAAAGTTGCAAATGTCTTTGCAATTGATACAAACAAGCGATGTATAAAATGATGCTTCAAATTAAAACCGATATAACTTGTTTAAAATATAAACAGTAGGCTATAGTCCTATATCAATCAAATTGAAATATGTTTCATGTTCAATCAATTGAGTTCTATTTTGCTAATTGTAGACTACTGTCTGTAATTTGTCTCAATATATTTCATGATGTGTAGCCTAACATGTGCCCAATGATGTGCCAAATCTGTGATTTAGAATAAGCCGCCTCAATATTTGCAGCCGTAGGTGGTAATATCTCTCTAGGAGCTGATCTGTCATCAGTATTGGGAACTAATTATAATGTTAAGGAAAGATTTGAATGGAGAAAACTGATCCAAGAGCAGCGCTCCCTTTCTTTCGATCCTCTAAATAACGACATGTCTCCAACAACGCACTTGGCGACTGCTCTCTGCGTGGTGCGTGGGAAATACATGTTACATCTTCAGCCGTTCCTCTGCGTGGTGCGTGGGAAATACATGTTACATCTTCAGCCATTGTAGGAAGATGCATCTTAAAACACTGGTAAGCCTAAATTCCATTGCTATCGGGAAACCGGGCCCAGAGTGACTTACAATACAGTTGCCAAATTGTAGTGTATTTAAGCTTTCAAAAAAGGCATCTAGAGTTTGTAATTTCCACTTAAAAATGTCAAACTTGATATGCCCTAATGAAAACAGTACCGACCCCTACAATTTTTTTTAATGAATTATAATGCACATAATAATTTACATTTCCTATTGCTGCAGGATTATTTTCCTGTTGTGAGAAACTGGGTCAAATTAAGATATGGCATCTGTAACTGCATTCATCTTAAGATATCTAGGAGAGACAACCACATATCACAGTCAAATATACAGGATACGAACATTCCATTCCAACTAAACAATGGATATATAGCATTTAGCCAAAAAAACATTTATTTTTATACACATCTCAAATTCATTAATAAAAAATTTGAGAACAGTAATATTGAAGGTACCCAAGGCAATCATTTCTGATTAAGAAAATTGTGGATATAGCATTTTGGAAATAAACGTAAGAATTCTTAAACCAAATTGTAATCTCACCTCTTCGCTTTGGTGTCATGTTCCCCAGAGAGACTCATTTTAGAGGCAGGGACCCCCTCCTCTCTCTCCCCAGAGAGACTCATTTTAGAGGCAGGGCCCCCCTCCCCTCTCTCCCCAGAGAGACTCATTTTAGAGGCAGGGACCCCCTCCTCTCTCTCCCCAGAGAGACTCATTTTTAGAGGCAGGGCCCCCCTCCTCTCTCTCCCCCAGAGAGCTCATTTTAGACCACTGACCCCTAAACAGAGATGCAGCATGTTGGTTGTGGTTACCACAGTGACAACTAATTAAAGACAGGTATATTGCTACAGATGTAGGATCCTAATTTGAGCCAGTTTGCTACAAAAGGAAAATAATCCTGAAGCAAAAGGACATTTGAATTATTATGTGGATTATAATGAATTTACATTTTTCAAAAGGGAAAGGTGGAAAAGTGGAAATTACAAACTTCAGAAGCCTTTTTAACCCTCAAATACACAACATGTTTTAGTTCTCCGCAACAGGCTGATTAAATTAAGATCCTACATCTGTACAGAGCTTGTCTTTATCTAAACCAAGGCAGTTTGCATTATTAGCAATGACGTAGCAACTGTCAGCTGCTAGTAAACCTATGTGATTGGATGTTATAGACCCCATCTGAACAGTTTCTTTCCCCATGCTGTAGCCTCACCAACTGGCCATCTGGCCCATAGAGACTAAAGGACTATACACTCTATGCTGCACACCACATCAAGCCATCTCTGAACTGTACACTACCATCTGGCCCATAGAGACTAAAGGACTATACACTCTATGCTGCACACCACATCAAGCCATCTCTGAACTGTACACTACCATATGGTCCATAGAGACTAAAGGACTATACACTCTATGCTGCACACCACATCAAGCCATCTCTGAACTGTACACTACCATCTGGTCCATAGAGACTAAAGGACTATACACTCTATGCTGCACACCACATCAAGCCATCTCTGAACTGTACACTACCATCTGGTCCATAGAGACTAAAGGACTATACACTCTATGCTGCTCACCACATCAAAGCCATCTCTGAACTGTACACTACCATCTGGTCCATATAGACTAAAGGACTATACACTCTATGCTGCACACCACATCAAGCCATCTCTGAACTGTACACTACCATCTGGTCCATAGAGACTAAAGGACTATACACTCTATGCTGCACACCACATCAAGCCATCTCTGAACTGTACACTACCATCTGGTCCATAGAGACTAAAGGACTATACACTCTATGCTGCTCACCACATCAAGCCATCTCTGAACTGTACACTACCATCTGGTCCATAGAGACTAAAGGACTATACACTCTATGATGCTCACCACATCAAGCCATCTCTGAACTGGGGGAAGGTATTGGGTAGTCAGAAAGATAACAGTGAAAATGAGACATGGGGGAGGTATTGGGAAGTCAGAAAGATAACATTGAACCCCCTCCCTCCACGCAAGTATCGCAAAGCAAACAGGAAGTTAAATTAGTCACAAGGTTGTGCTAACTACAGTAGTGTTGCAAAAGCCTTTCCACCCCACTCTTCCCCATCAGTCTCAAGAACAGGACCTGTGGTTTAATGTAGAAACATGTAGATACAATAGAAACAAGATGTGATACTATCAACTTCCTTTTACCAGAACAGAGACATTTTCCCAGAGGAGGCTGGTGGGAAGGGCTATAGGAGGACGGGTTCATTTTATGGCTGAAATGGAATAAATAAATGAAGTGTTTGATACCGCTCCATTGACACCATTCCAGTCTTTACAATGAGCCTGTCCTCCTATAGCTCCTCCACCAGCCTCCTCTGGTTATGTGACAGTATGCAGGTGTTGCTGCAAACTATATTTATAAAACTCACTTTAAAGGTGAAATGCAGCGGTAAACATTAAATTAAAGCATATGTGAAAAGGGTGTTTTTCTAAGTTTCGTAAAAAATATATAAAGTTAAAAAGTTTTACTCTATGACGTAATCAAAAGTATAAACATTTTAAACTTAAACAGTATAAACTTTTCAAAAACAATTAGATTCGCAGTGATGTGGGGAGCAATAAAATACCATCCATTGGACTGGAAACTAGAAACTCACTGCAGGTGGAAATCACTGGGTTTACTCCATTGGGCTGGAAACTAGAAACTCACTGCAGGTTTTGAAAATCACAGTTTTCTTACTTTTATGTCACAGAGAAACATTTTATAAAGACTTTTCTTCTTGTCTTTTTAACTACAGATCATAGAAACGTGCTGTTTTCACAAATATAGACACTGTTGTGGTACTGGAGAGGATGAATATGAGGTTGAAAAGTGGCGGAATTGCCTTTTAACACTAGAATCAGACCCCAAATAAACCTATGTCCTGCTCCCTGACTTTTCCTAAATGTTTGTATTTTACTGCTCATTTGTCAGAATTTTTACATCACAAACAGAAAATATTTAGAGCCTTTTTACCCGTTTTTTAACCTATTCCCAATTTAATCCGCTGTAGGACGTTGGTACCCAGCCAGGCACTAATGACTCTCTCTTTCCTCACTGAATAAATGGCAAATGGATGAATGGGCAAAATTGTGAACGTTACTTCATGAATTAATTTAAATTAGGCCCAACTGAATGATAAGGAGAGGTGGATTTAATTTAGAAAGACAATAGTGTAATGATGAGTTTGTGTTATGCCTGTTTATCAGCAGCAAATCATTTGACCGCATCTTGCAGGTTGATACCATTCTGTTTTACATTTTCCTTTGTAAAAATAAACTGAGTCTGTTTTATTTACTGTAACTCTATTACTAATCAAATGTATTGTGGGAAATGAAAACATGCTATGTGTTGCAGTCAACACAATCTCACACTCAATCCGTGCAAATATGCACAAAAACATTTTCAGCAGATTTTGTGCGTATTTGTGTGGCTTAATTCGTGTGAAAATACACATTTTTGTACGACTTAATTCATAGGAAAATACATTTTTGGGGGGCGAATTAAGCCACACAAAAATGCACAAAATCTGCTAAAATACTTTTTGTACATATTTGCTCAAATTGAGTGTGAGATTGTGTTGCAAAACTTATGCCTTTAGAATAATGCAAAACATATCACTGACTCTACCTAAACTAATGTCACACATAATAAGAGTTAGCCTATAGACCAGATTACATTGACAATAATCTGATGAGTGACAATATTATCAATTGTCAAATTGTCCATGAAGAGATGGACGCATCTTGTAATGGACAGATGCAGGGAAAGGAGCATCTCTTTATCAAATCCTCCTTCAGAGTCACATGCAGGTAAAACATGGTGATTTCTATATAGTGCTGTATCTGAAAGAGCATATTCTGCAGTTTCTATGACACTTACCTTTGTCAAATAACTCTCCAAATTCAAGAGGTGCAGCTCTATTTCCAAATGTCACTTTTTCACCAACATCCCTGCTGTTCATTCATTTAGCACTTGACCACTCTAGTGCCAGCATTGCTCTGGCTACTAAGCAACAACTAGTAACATAATATTCTGTTGTCAATGGCTGAATGGCCAATAGAAACCAGATAGAAACTGATAATGGTGCATGTGACTTCTGTTTTGGTTAGCAGCGGATGTTGAAACCAACTTACTCAGTGTCTTTCCATATCTGGGGAAGGATTAAACCAGACCAGCCGAGTGAGCGACTGTCTGAGACTGTGGTTTTGAGACACGTGGAGCCAAAAAAAAAGACACAATGTCAAATCAGCAGGTCCTGCTCTCCCTCTTCCCCAAGCACCACAGCTCCCACTGGGGAAAGACACAATTTCAAGACAGCAGGTCCTGATCTCCCTCTTCCCCAAGAACCACAGCTCCCACTGGGGAAAAAGACACAATGTCAAGACAGCAGGTCCTGTTCTCCCTCTTCCCCAAGCACCACAGCTCCCACTGGGGAAAAATACACAATGTCAAGACAGCAGGACCTGTTCTCCCTCTTCCCCAAACACCACAGCTCCCACTGGGGAAAAAGACACAATGTCAAGACAGCAGGTCCTGCTCTCCCTCTTCCCCCAAGCACCACAGCTCCCACTGGGAAAAAGACACAATGTCAAGACAGCAGGTCCTGCTCTCCCTCTTCCCCAAGCCCCACAGCTCCCACTGGGGAAAAAGACACAATGTCAAGACAGCAGGACCTGTTCTCCCTCTTCCCCAAGAACCACAGCTCCCACTGGGGAAAAAGGAGACACAATGCCAAGACAGCAGGTCCTGTTCTCCCTCTTCCCCAAGAACCACAGCTCCCACTGGGGGAAAAATACACAATGCCAAGACAGCAGGTCCTGTTCTCCCTCTTCCCCAAGCCCCACAGCTCCCACTGGAGAAAAAGGAGACACAATGTCAAGTAAGTAAGAGCGGACGGAAAAAGTCCCATAAAACTGTGTACAGGGCAACCGATTTGTTTGTGGGGCTTGCTCACACAAAGCCCCGAAGCTGTGTGCTGACTGTGGACCTGAACCATAAAGAGAAGACGTGATTGGTTCATGTCTAAAGGCTCGGTACAGTGTCTGATACAATCAACACATTATTGTTTGTATATCTTGTCATTAATATATTTCCACAAAAATGTATTTATGCAATTAATCCTTTATAATTGTTCATGCACTGGTGCTTTTGTTTAGAAATACAGCAAATAATTTCACCTGAACACCTGGCTGGTTATATTATTATTATTATTATTATTATTATTATTATATTTTTTCATTCTACTTTGTCAAAATAAACTGTATTGACTTTATTAAGTACTTTATTAAATTGACTTTATGAAGTACTAAAACTCTATTACTAATTGAATCTACAAATAAAGTTGATCAGATGGATTACACTGTAATGTTTTTATTGTAAGGGAAACAGAAATAGGCTATAGGCCTTTTTTTATTTTACTTTGTAGAATTAACTTTTTTTTAAGTTACAAAAAATATATATTTCCACTAATATTTCTTCATGCAATTAATCCTTTACAATAGTTTATGCACTATTTATCAAGCGTTTATTTATCAACCATGTTTGCACACCTTGCTATAGTGCAGGGATGGGCAACTCCAGTCCTCGGGGCCTGATTGGTGTCACACTTTTGCCCTAACCGCAGCTAACACACTTGACTCCAATAATTAACTAATCATAATCTTCAATTTAGAATGCGATTAGTTTAATCAGCTGTGTTTGCTAGGGATGGGGGAAAAGTGTGACACCCGAGGATTGGAGTACCCATCCCTACTAGCTGAAAGGCCAGACGGTTCTAGTGTTAATGACTGGTAGATGGGTGTTGCTCATGCATTCACCATGCTGACCAACTCCAGTACTTTGTTCTTGACTAAAGCGTCCAAGTCAGCCTTGACTTATGGTCTGATAGCATAAGGTACAGGTCCTGCTTTCAGAAACGTTGGTTTGCTGGTCTGGCTTAATGCTAAGCTTCCCTGTAATGTCGTTCATACTACCCAGCTGTCCATTAAAGACTTCTCCATGTTTCTTTAAGATGGCAGGTAGGTCTGTGTCTCCATGTGTCATTGTATGCACTGATGGCCAGTCCAGTGTGATTTTCTCCAACTATGAACATCCCAGTAGTGATGCATAGTCTCCTTTCACAGCATAGAGTGGCATCTTTTCAGTTTGTCTGTTTACCTGAACTGTGACATCAGTGATGTCTCTCACAGTGACAGATTCACCTGTTTAAGTCTTTAACACGAGGTGCGCTGGTTGAAGTGGAAGGTGTTTCAGTGTATTTTTTCTGACACAAGAGATACAGTTGCCCCTGTGTCAATCTCCATACCCACCGGCTGTCCCTCTAGCAAGGGGGGAGACATAGTGAGCCGTGCGACCCGCCAGGGAAAAAGTCAGGATTTTCAGTGTGACTTCCTGGTCTGATGAGTCACTCACCTCAGTGTTCTCTTACTCAACAGTGTGAACATGTCCTATGTGTCTTCGTTGGAACGTCTGTTTCTTGTTTCCCGTTTTGTGATTTCTCTGTTCTCTTTTTTGTTTCTGGAGACTTGTCCGATGTTGACCTTTTTACCACAGGCTGAACAATCCATGTCCTTACACCAGCATGTGACTTGATTTCCCGGTCTCTGATTTTCAGTTGAAACTCTGTTGAAACGTTTTATTTATTTGAAAGGAACACAGACAAGAACAAATAGCAGCAGGAATGTTTATACAGCTAGAGACACAATACTGTTAAAATATATATTAGAACAAATAGCAGCAGGAATGGTTATACAGCTAGAGACACAATACTGTTAAAATATATATCAGAACAAATAGCAGCAGGAATGGTTATACAGCTAGAGAAACAATACTGTTAAAATATATATCAGTATATTATGGAAACTAGTTATTGCAGATAAATACAATTATAATAAACCACATAGCAGATTTAATTAAAAGGTTTGTCTTCACAGTTGAATAAATGTCCTTTCCTTTAATCACTGTATATTCCTCCCTTTTTAATCAAGTTGTTTTCCCGCTCCGACATCCGTCTCAAGTCCTTTTCTACCATCCATGACGATGCTAAATATGCTTTAGTATCAAAAGTAATTGCTAAAGTAGTACTACACCACTGGATAACTCTCTTTCTTAGCTAGCTCGACTATGCACTTGCCTCTGCTAGCAATACAATGTGCTAACATTAGCCTAGACTGGACCACAGAAAATAACAGTTTTAAACAGTTGTAAAAACCCACTTCTTCCAGACAGAATAGTTCCTGTAGATGCAGACTTACTCATCGACAATATTTTGTTATGTCTCGTGGGTTTCATTACCACGTCTGTATAACAATTCAATAATGATGAGACAGGAGACAGGAATCAGTTCAACCATTTATCTGGAACGTGATCATCTCAACACATACAAACCCCCATGATGTTCTGCAGCACAACCCCAATATACAACAAATACATAAGTAAATGGACACAAAACAAAACTCATAGAGGAATTTAAATGTTCATTTCTAGAAAGTAGGGCCATGGGATAGGGTCAGAAAGGTCAGTATGTTTGATAACTGGTTACAGAGGTGACATAACAAGCATAAGGTCCATTATAACACAGTGAAGTAGAGGTGGGAGCTAAAAGCAGACATGGACAGTGAGACGGTGTGAGGAGGTCAGGGGTGAAACACTAGATCAGGACAGGTAGAAATGGCAGGGCTGGTTGTGTTCAGTGTGTGTGTCCAGTGTGTGTGTGTGTGTCCAGTGTATGTATGTGTGTCCACTGTGTGTGTGTGTGTGTCCAGTGTGTGTTTGTCCAGTGTGTGTGTGTGTGTGTGTGTCCTGTGTGTGTGTGTGTTCAATGTGTGTGTGTCCAGTATGTGTGTGTGTTCAGTGTCAGTGTGTGAGTGTGTGTGTTTCCAGTGTGTGTGTGTGTGTTTGTGTGTGTGTGTCCAGTGTGTGTGTGTGTGTTTGTGTGTGAGTCCTGTGTGTGTGAGTCCTGTGTGTGTTTGTCCAGTGTGTGTGTGTGTCCAGTGTGTGTGTGTGTTCAATGTGTGTGTGTCCAATGTGTATGTATGTGTGTGTCCAGTGTGTGTGTGTGTGTGTCCAGTGTGTGTGTGTGGATGCGTGTCCAGTGTGTGCGTGTGTCCAGTGTGTGTGTGTCCAGTGTTTGTGTGTGTCCATTGTGTGTGTGTGTGTGTGTGTGTTCAGTGTGTGTGAGTGTGTGTCCAGTGTGTGTGTGTGTGTGTGTGTGTGTGTTCAGCGTGTGTGTGTTCAGTGTGTGTGTGTCCAGTGTCCAGTGTGTGTGTGTGTGTGATCAGTGTGTGTGTGTCCATTGTGTTTGTGTATCCAGTGTGTGTGTCGTGTGTGTGTGTGTGTGTGTGTGTGTGTGTGTGTGTGTGTGTGTGTGTGTGTGTGTGTGTCCAGTGTGTATGTGTGTGGGTCCAGTGTGAGTGTGTGTGTGTGTGTGTCCAGCGTATGTGTGTGTGTCCAGTGTGTGTGTCCAGTGTGTGTGTGTGTTTGTGTGTGTCTGTGTGTGTGTGTGTGTGTGTCCAGTGTGTGTTTGTCCTGTGTGTGTGTCCTGTGTGTGTCCAGTGTGTGTGTCCAGTCTGTGTGTGTGTGTCCAGTGTGTGTGTGTGTCCTGTGTGTGTTTGTGTGTGTGTGTTTGTCCAGTGTGTGTGTGTGTGTGTCCAGTGTGTGTGTCCAGTGTGTGTGTGTGTCCTCTGTGTGTGTGTCCAGTGTGTGTGTGTTCAGTGTGTGTGTGTGTGTCAGTGTGTGTGTGTCCAGAGTGTGTGTATGTGTCCAGTGTCCAGTGTGTGGGTGTGTGTGTCCAGTGTGTGTGCTGTGATCAATGTATGTGTGTCCTGTGTGTGTGTGTGTGTGTGTGTGTGTTCAGTGTGTGTTTGTCCGGTGTGTGTGTGTTCAGTGTGTTTGTTCAGTGTGTGTGTGTGTGTCAGTGTGTGTGTGTGTGTACAGTGTGTGTGTGTGTGTGTACAGTGTCCAGTGTGTGGGTGTGTTTGTCCAGTGTGTGTGATCAATGTATGTGTGTCCTGTGTGTGTGTGTGTGTGTGTGTGTGTGTGTGTGTGTCCAGTGTGTGTTTGTCCAGTGTGTGTGTGTTCAGTGTGTTTGTTCAGTGTGTGTGTGTGTGTGTGTGTGTCAGGTGTGTGTGTGTGTGTCCTGTGTGTGTGTCCAGTGTGTGTGAGTGTGTGTGTCCAGTCTGTGTGTGTGTGTCCAGTGTGTGTGTGTCCTGTGTGTGTTTGTGTGTGTGTTTGTCCAGTGTGTGTGTGTGTGTGTCCAGTGTGTGTGTCCAGTGTGTGTGTGTCCTCTGTGTGTGTGTGTGTGTGTCCAGTGTGTGTGTGTTCAGTGTGTGTGTGTGTGTCCAGAGTGTGTGTGTGTCCTCTGTGTGTGTGTGTGTGTGTGTGTGTGTGTGTGTGTGTGTGTCCAGTGTGTGTGTGTCCAGTGTGTGTGTGTTCAGTGTGTGTGTGTGTCCAGTGTGTGTGTGTGTCCAGTGTGTGTGTGTGTCCAGTGTGTGGGTGTGTGTGTCCAGTGTGTGTCCAGTGTGTGTGTGATCAATGTAGGTGTGTCCTGTGTGTGTGTGTGTGTGTGTGTGTGTGTGTGCGTGTGTGTGTCCAGTGTGTGTTTGTCCGGTGTGTGTGTGTTCAGTGTGTTTGTTCAGTGTGTGTGTGTGTCTAGTGTGTGTGTGTGTCCAGTGTGTGTGTGTGTCAGTGTGTGTGTGTGTCCAGTGTGTGTGTGTGTGTGTGTGTCTAGTGTGTGTGTGTGTGTGTGTACAGTGTCCAGTGTGTGGGTGTGTTTGTCCAGTGTGTGTGATCAATGTATGTGTGTCCTGTGTGTGTGTGTGTGTGTGTGTGTGTGTGTGTGTGTGTGTGTGTCCAGTGTGTGTTTGTCCGGTGTGTGTGTGTGTGTGTGTATGTCCAGTGTGTCCAGTGTGTGTGTGTGTGTGTGTGTGTCAGTGTTACCATGGTTATTATTTACAGGGACACTGAGGAGTCTTCATAAACCTTAAACCCTGGATAGAGGGGCTCAGTGAATGTGGAGTGGAATGTGTTCAGGTGGGTCAGTGTGTCAGAGGAGACTCTGTAGAAGGACAGAGTGCCGGCTGGCCAGTCCAGATACACTCCTACTCTGTGGGAGCTGGAGGAGGGGACGTATATTGCAGTGAACTTATTATTGTGCCAGGCAGAGTAACTGATGTCAGAGCAGAACAGACTCCAGGACTTGTCATTGTATCCAAGACAACAGTCAATACCCCCTCCTCTCCTGCTGATTCCTTTATATGTCCCTCCTATATCAGCCCCTCCCCCACTCCACTCTACCTCCCAGTAACAGCGCCCAGTCAGACCCTCTCTACACAGCACCTGTCCCCAGACCTGAAATCTCTCTGGGTGATCAGGATACGGCTGATTCTCTCTCCTACATGTCACATTTCTGTTCTCCTCAGACAGAGAGAGGAGTCTGTTTACTGTGTTTAGGTCCAGTGTGAGATCACAGACATCTGAGGGATGAAACCAGACACAATATTAGAAATCATCATCATTCACATTAGAATGTTAACTCACTTTTCACTAATTCATTTAATGTTGATGTTTCTAGGTAACAAAAGGAGAAGTTAAGGTAACTTGATACTTGTTGAATGATCATATGTTATACTGTATGGTAATATAAAACACACGTATTCCCATTAATTACACACACACACACACACACATATCCTGAACACACACACACACACATTTCTAATGTAACACAAACACGCCACATACACACAGACACACACACTGTCAAAGCAACTCTTTGTAAACTTTGGTGTCCCTGATTTATGCTTCTGTAGAACTACAGCTGATATTTAATATGACCAAGTAAGTAATGATGGTGGTCTTTGACTTTGACTTCACTTGAATTAAGACTTATTCTAGTCATATTCTTCACAGCAGTCAACACTCACATTTTCTAAGTCCAGGTTTCATTGTGTTCTCTCCACCATGTTCCACACTGTAGCGGTAAGCAGAAGAACAGACAGTCATTGAGGGATACACCTGAACTCACACACACACACACACAGTCTTGTATTTGTAACCACTAAGGACCCTCTTAAATACCTACCTTTTGAGGACTATGCTTTCCAGACATCACTAGGAGCACAGAAATTACACTCATGAGTTTGAAAAAATCTATAATCAGGAAATCACTTAAAGTGACTTACTCCTTGAAAAAGTACACTTGAAATTTTACCACCTAATTGAGACCGTACATTGCATTATAATGCATTGCCATCAGCTATGAAGGGAATGTCCGCCTATGAAATCTATGAAAGCATCCAACTGCTCACCTGCGTTGCGCCGTAAAGGAAGCGTACAATCATTACAGTTTTTCTCGATTGTTTACACATTTTCTGAAAGCATGCCTCATATTCTCAGAACTCTACACACAAATCAAAAAACACACACACAATGGGCAAAACCCATCAATTCTCCAGCAAAATGAAACTTTACATTCAAAACCATGTTATTTCTTATCAAAATGGTATTTTGTTTTCAAATGACACACACAAACCATCATATGAATAGACATTTATAAGAACCAGTTGAACACTGATGTGCTCAATGTAAAACACTATGATGAATGGAAAACACTTCTTCTCCATTCATCATAATGACTTAGGCCTTCTTTTGGTTCAGTGTTGCCATTACTACAGACAGTACATACATAAGTGTGTTGTAAAATATTTGAGAATATTGTTTTTATACTCAGAACACACAAATACACGGTAACAAATATATTTCATTTTTCCCACAAAAACAATGTACACAGTGTACATCCCATTCCCAACCAACACAAAGTTATACATACAGTGGTTTACATACAAAACAGAATAATTTAATGTATACAGTTACAGTTAAAAATAAATTACAAAATTACAAAATAAATATGCTGCATCCTCTCTTCTGTTGCGGTCTGGCCACAGCACCTCATCCACATCACAAGCAATGTTTTCCCTGGCCAAGCAGCGGGGAAATATCGCCTAGCATGGCGATTCCAGCAATGAAAAGCATCAGCTGCTATATCTCCACATGTGTCTTCCATAGCTTGGAGAAGAGGTATACGCGTTTGTGGATTTCGGTCATACACTTTCCATCTCCAGGCAGAAAAAAAATATGGAGGGAGATAAACAACTAAAAAGCGTGGGTGGGCAGTGAACCAGTTACGAACCAGAGCAGCCCTGTGGAAACTTACGTTGTCCCAAATGACAACGTACCTGAGCTGCTCTGGGCCATCTACCTGATCTGGTGGAACGGAGTGTGTTGTGTAGGAATGTGATCAGATGGGCGGTGTTGTAGGGGCCAAGGGTAGCATGGTGATGGATGACGCCGTGGTGGGTAATCGCTGCACACATTGTGATGTTCCTCTGCGCTGGCCAGGGACTTGAACAATGGCACGCTGGCCGATGATATTCCTTCCCCTCTTTCTTCTTTTTTGTGAGGTTGAATCCAACCTCATCAATGAAGAATGAACCGGTGCTCCACTGCACCTGCTCAAAGTTGGCTGTACTCTTTGCCCAGCCTCCTCATTGTTAGACCATGGTTGACCACATGATCAACCAAAGTGGCTCGGATCTCATCAGAGATTACCGTCCTTGGCCTTCCTCGTCCCTCGTCCTCCCGTCCCTCCTCCTCTTACTCCACTCCTCTGGCTCTGCCTCTGTTTCCAATGTTGGCATCCATTGCTCCAAAACAGAAGAGCTCACCTGTTGCCCTTTTATGCTAAAGCTCTGATTGCTAATTGTAAAACTGTGTGACGGTGTTTGCCCATGTGATGAGTCAGTGTGCATATTTGAATGGCAGTGTGTTCATTGTGAAAACAATAGATTTTCTGCATGAAAATTGTGCCAAATGCAAAGATTTGTGTGTAGTGTTTTGAAAAAAGTGTGTTGTAGAACTGCAATTTGAGTGTAAAGCAGGAATTGTGCTTGTAGTTTAGCAGAATTGGTTCAGGGGGTTGGTGCATGAGTTACATGTTGTGGTCATTGTGTCTCAAGTACAAGTATTTGTTTGTAAGCAATTGAGAAAAACTGTAACAAGTTTAAATTTAAATCGATTTAGGTTTGTTTCTAGTGTAGCAGGTAGAATGCCACAATGATGCGACACGGATGGCAACGCAACGGCTCTAGTGTAGTTTTTCTGTAAAAGTATTTAAACTGGAACAACCATTTTCAGTAATGGATCAATATATCCAAGTAACAGATGAATAGTTTAGGAAAATGTTTTTTATTTTTGTCTAACATTCAAAGTCATCAGCAGGCTTCCAAACTTGAAAAACCCTTGAAGTATTCAGGAGAACCTTAGTCACTCCAAAGGTGAACTCGTTTTTTCAACCACTCCACAAATGTCTTGTTAACAAACTATAGTTTTGGCAAGTCGGTTAGGACATCTACTTTGTGCATGACACAAGTAATTTTTCCAACAATTGTTTACAGACAGATTATTTCACTTATAATTCACTGTATCACAATTCCAGTGGGTCAGAAGTTTACATACACTAAGTTGACTGTGCCTTTAAACAGCTTGGAAAATTCCAGAAAATGATGTCATGGCTTTAGAAGCTTCTGATAGGCTAATTAACATCATTTGAGTCAATTGGAGGTGTACCTGTGGATGTATTTCAAGGCCTACCTTCAAACTCAGTGCCTATTTGCTTGACATCATGGGAAAATCAAAATAAATCAGCCAAGACCTCAGAAGAAAATAAAATTGACCTCCACAAGTCTGGTTCATCCTTGGGAGCAATATTCAAACGCCTGAAGGTACCACGTTCATCTGTACAAACAATAGTACGCAAGTATTAACACTATGGACCACGCAGCCGTCCTACCGCTCAGGAAGGAGACGTGTTCTGTCTTCTAGAGATGAACGTACTTTGGTGCGGAAATTGCAAATCAATCCCCAGAAGAACAGCAAAGGGACCTTGTGAAGATTTTGGAGGAAACAGGTACACAAGTATCTATATCCACAGTAAAACGAGTCCTATATCGACATAACCTGAAAGGCCGCTCATCAAGGAAGAAGCCACTGCTCCAAAACTACCATAAAAAGGTCAGACTACGGTTTGCAACTGCACATGGGGACAAAGATCGTACTGTTTTTGGAGAAATGCCCTCTGGTCTGATGAAACAAAAATATAACTGTTTGGCCATAATGACCATCGTTATGTTTGGAGGAAAAAGGGGGACGCTTGCAGGCCGAAGAACACCAACAACATCTCAAGACATCAGTCAGGAAGTTAAAGCTTGGTCGCAAATGGGTCTTCCAAATGGACAATGACCCCAAGCATACTTCCAAAGTTGTGGCAAAATGGCTTAAGGACAACAATGTCAAGTTATTGGAGTGGCCATCACAAAGCCCTGACCTCAATCCTATAGAATATTTGTGGGCAGAACTGAAAAGGCGTGTGCGAGCAAGGAGGCCTACAAACCTGACTCAGTTACACCAGCTCTGTCAGGAGGAATGGGCCAAAATTCACCCAAATTATTGTGGGAAGCTTGTGGAAGGCTACCCGAAATGTTAAACAATTTAAAGGCAATACACTCAATTCATTTTTGGTAGGATCTAAACTTCTGACCCACTGGGAATGTGATGAAAGAAATGAAAGCTGAAATAAATCATTCTCTCAACTATTATTCTGACATTTCACATTCTTAAAATAAAGTGGTGATCCTAACTGACCTAAGACAGGGAATTTTTACTAGGATTAAATGTCAAGAATTGTGAAAAACTGAGTTTAAATGTATTTGGCTAAGGGGATTTAAACTTCCGACTTCAACTGTAAATATGAAACATTCATAAGAACTTAAAATAAAGCAGAACCGAGTTCTCTCAGGAACCTTAAGAACTAAGGAATAACCATTTAAGAACCTTAATTTCTCCAATGTAATACAAGCTAAGAAACCCAAAGAAAACAAAAGTGACATTCAGTTGCTAGCTACTATATAAGAAATTAAAATCTGGATAGAGCAGAACCCTAGTCTACACTTATTTTCTCTGATCTGCAATTATTCTGTTGTGTACATAGAACTTCACCGCTCTCCAGTCCCTGTTTACTAGTGCTTGGGGAGAAGCAGCAATGCATTTCTCACAGTCTTGTTTTCCAGGCGTTTTTCCCATTCTGATAAAATTCATCAAGGAATCTTCAACTGCATCCACCTCTATTGTCGACCAATACCTTTTTGTTCCTTTGGCACCTTTGGAAAGAGATTGCATTATACATGACTACATTATGCCACACATTTTTTTATTTTTTTTATTAAAAGGTTGACTACAATGAACTTGAACCTCTCTTTCTATTAACTCTACAAGGTTGCAGATATATATTCAGAGTGTGATGAAGTTAAGCTAACAATCCTAACTAAATAACTACATAGATAAGCGTGTGAGAGAAGAATGTGCAATGCTGACATCAAGGCAGACTCAATCTGTATGGAATCTAATCTCAACAATCTGTTTGCAATGTAAACCTTCTAATAAAAGCAATAAGTATTCAATCAAGTTCCCTACCTCCAAGAAAATCAATCTAAAGTGTGGTAATCCTTCTGTATTATCATCTATCCTGACACACTAATTCCAGATCTAATGTCTTGACTTGTGTACAATCCAAACTCAACCGTTCTGTGCTGGCATGGTTGGAAATACACTAACTGATGAAGACAGAATTGATCTGGACCAGCACAGTACAGCCATAGGTTGACACTACAGAGTGAAAACGCACTGACTGAAGGCAGCAGGAAACATGCTTACCGTGTGAGCCTCTCTTTTGTCCCAGCTTTCCCTTGGTCATTGGCTGTTTGGCCCGAATTGCTGACATCTCTCCTGGAAAATATCCAGTGGAAAACATGTCATTTTCCAACAGTACATTGTAATTAAGAATAGGTCCATGTGTATATAAGGTACAGGCAGTACCTGTCAGATTTCCTTCATAAGGATTTTTCAGACGACTCCTCTCTCTCAGAGTCACTCTCTGATGCGCAATCAGTGGCTGCAGCATCCATTTTCTTCAGACATATAAGTTTTTTAAAAGACAGCCAAAGAAGAATGGTAAAATTGAGGCAAGTTAAATCAGTGCATAACAAATAAGAGTCAGCATTTTTTGCCAGAGTGAAAATGCACTGAATGAAGGCAGCAGGAAACATGCTTACCGTGTGGGCCTCTCTTTTGTCCCAGCTTTTCCTTGGTCATTGGCCTTTTGGCCTGAATTGCTGACATCTCTCCTGGAAAATATCAGTGGAAAACATGTCATTTTTGAACAGTACATTGTAATTAAGAATAGGTCCATGTGTATATATAAGGTATAGGCATACCTGTCAGATTTCCTTTATAGCATTTTTCAGACGACTCCTCTCTCTCAGAGTCACTCTCTGATGCGCAATCAGTGGCTGCAGCATCCATTTCTTCTGTTCAAGTGTACGATATGCAGCAGAAGAGATCATTTCATTCCAGCGAAGACGGTAGATGCCTTGGAAGTCTCGGACTAGCTTCAACTTTTTCATTCTGGGTAATAAGAGCTTCACCCTCCATGACGTCTGCAATTTTCTGGATGCTTTGCCCAAGCTTTGTGGCCAAGGTTGCTTTTTCAAATTTGTTTGTCTTTTCATCAAAGCCAGTGACTTCTTTGACAGCTTTTATGATGTGGTGGAAGTGTTGTGGGTTGATATAATCCTTCATCTTTTTCAGTGGTGTCACCTTTCTACCTTTAATCACGAGTCTCCCCTAGTTCTCGCAAAGTTTGTCGAATGTGCTGGTGTTGTGAGGGGTTCTCCCCTTTCTTGTTGTACATTTTTCACCCAATGCCAAGATGTATCTGTCTTCTTTTACTGCATGGGCTACATCATCTTGAGCCATGTTACTCACAAGTTTCCAGACCTTCTCGCTGACTCCTTTTAGCAACCGGTTGAGCACTAGCACAGAGTGCCTGGATTCTGGTTTTGCCAGGCATCTCCCTTCTACGAACATTTTGTGCTAGTGTGCACCTTGCCACATGCCTCCACATAGATTTGCGTTTAAAGAGCCCATGGCAGGCAAAACAATGCTGATAGTCCTGGTGATTGCTCTTGTCATCACTTGTTTGCTTACATGGTACCAAAACCCCTTTTCCTTCTTTAAGTGCCTGAATGTTGTGTGCCCGATTCCCCTTCTTGCGAAGGAGATTCAGCTGAAGTCTCTAGCTTTTGACTTCTTTGCAAACTGAAGTGCAGTAGCTACTTCCATTTCATCCCCATGTTTATGTTCTAAATGACGGGCGATTTTTGGATTGCGGTTGCTCACAAAACAGACAGAAGTGCTTTTTTTGGTGGTACTTTTTGGATCCATCTACTTCTGAGACATTCATTACAAGCAATGATTCACTGCTAGTGTTCGACTTTGGGGAACTAGTACATCTCTTATAAGTATTTTCGTATCGCTTCATTCTCTTGAGTTCTGATTCTCCATTTGAGCTGTTTTCTTCTGAGGAACTTCTGCATCTCTTGATAGTCTTCTTGTATTGCTTCTTTCTCTTGACACCCGCTAATTTATCTGAACTGTCTCCCTCTGAGACTAGATCATCGTGTTTACTGCTGTCCACCCTTGTCTTTGGTTCTGAAAAATTCAGCGAGAATCGTCTTCCTCTGATGACCTTGGGGACATAATCATCTTCACTGTTGTCAATGCTGGTTATTGAGTCATCAGTCTTGTATCCAAGCATAGCTTTGGTCAACTGTATTGAAGAAAAAAAAGTATATTGGATAACTAGACAGATAACACAGAAAGTATTTGGACACCGCACATTTTGATTAGTTATGGCTCTGTGCTCCTCTAATTTAGATTTTGTTATAATACAATGAATATAGGATGAAAGTGCAGACTTGCCCATCTTTGATTTACAAAGCTGATTCACAAGAACTTACAGTATGTGCTGGTGTTGAATGACACTTTAACTTACGAATATGCTGTCTGTTCTGATCAATGGCGGTGCATCATCCAACACATGGACTTTCGACCAGCGGTACTGGCAGCCTCAGAGGTACTGGCAACCTCAGTGTCTGACATCTAAGGATACAATAAAATGATATTAGTCATGTGCAAATTAGGCAATAGGATATTATAACGATTCAACCATCCCCAGTATCCTCACTCTAAACAATTGACAAACCTGAGCTTCTGGATTTATAATTTCCTTTTCAAATCTGGCCTCACAAGTTGAATGATGTTTCTTTAGAGTTTCCATGCGTCTTCTTAGCCTCTGCAGTGCCTTTGTAAAGGAAGACAAGTTACAAAAATAATAGTTGAGACTTAATAGAATGACATGATTGCTCTGCACACAACATCGGGGATGGGCTGGGGGACACCAATGACTGATATCATTGACTAATAGAGGTCCAACAAACATCTGTTACAATTTCCTTTTTTAAGACTACTTTCAAGGTAAAACAGCAAGCATAAGCATAACATAAGCAGATTATGCAAGTTCCTGGATACAACTGAAACTGAATCTGCTTTTATGGATAGACTAAAAGAGAATCAGTTTGAGTGGTTTGGCTAAAGCAAGGCAAGCATACTCTAAATACTAGCGAAGCAGAAAAAACTAGGCTAGAGCCTTAAAAACATACCGCATTGGTTGCTTTGTATGTTCCTGGACTCTTATCTTCCATTTTGTTTTCGATCTTTAAAAATGAGTGTAGGGAATAAGGAGATATGTGAATATGTGAATGTCCATGCTTTTCCAATAACACAATCTGGTCACTTATTTCTTATTTTCTTTCACATATTTCTTATTTTCATCCAAATTATTCCAACGGAAAAATGGTCTTTGGGTAAGGGCTATAAAAACAAGTGCAACTTAAATATATTAATTTAATGAGGGGATTTAATTAAATATTTTAGCACACATGCAGGCTTATAGCTTGACAAAACAGATGAAAATGAACTGGCTTTCTAGCTAGCTTGTAAACCAATTCAAGTTACACTAGCAATTTTATTTTCCAATGCATGTAACATTGGGTTAACCACAATGTATTGATGTATTCTGAATCAAAGACATGTTTACCAATTATGCTAAACTTATTAGCTAGCTTGCCACCATAGCTAGCATCATACAAAAAAAAAGAAGCTAGCATCGTTAGCATCGCTAGCACGCTAACCGTTAGCTAGCACGCTAACCCTTAGCAAGCAGTAAATAAGTATAAGGTAGAAACATGCAAAGTAACAATTGCATATGAATTGTTTGGATAAGCCTACCAATTTCAATCTGTCATGACGCAGTATATCTGACACAACATTGTCAATGCATGTTGGATTCCACCGAAAGACATATGTGAGCTAACATTAACTAATTAATAATAAAGACAACGGGAACATGCATTGCTTGCCAATACACCAAATACAAATTCAATTTTAGCTAAACTATTGGTTAGCAGTTTAGTTAATAGCTTACCTTCTTGCATGAATTCAAACATCTGCAACCATCCTCCTCTTCCTTACAAATGTGCTGCACAGCTACTTTAGAGGTGATTGTGCTCATGCAGAGACAGGCTTGCCAGATCAATTACGAATTTCTAGGAAGTCAACGCAAAACCCCTTCAAAGCCTGAAAACTAGCACAATTTCAGCAGATTACAGGGAAATTAATAGATTTTTAAATGCCATGTTGGTAGTTGCAATATAAGTAGTATAAAAACTTGCCGACCAAAACTTTTCCCTGCGGCAAAGTTTCCAAAGTACCTCAATAAACAACAAAAAAAAGCAAAATGGCAACCCTGGGCAGAGATGTGTTGACCAGAGAAACTTTTTGGTAGTTTGGTACTTTTGTGCACTCTGCAGAAGTCAGATATTTGTGGCTAATGTTAACATTCTGTGGAGGTCACCTGATCCTAGATCTGTGAAATGGTTGACAACAACACAGTTTATGTTTGTGTTAGAGAGCACATAACAGGCCTGTCTGAACTTAATTTAGTCATTTGAAATCACATATTTTAATGTTAAGCTTTGATTTGTAACACTAAATGTTTTGTCAGTGCATAGTAGTCTGTAAGACAGTCTGTGGAACATTTTCATATTAGTGGTACATTTGAGTGAGAATTTGAGCTAGCAGTTGGAAATTTGATACATTGTATGACACACCCTACACTACAGCCAATCAATGATCAGCCTCCCATCCCCCTCTCTGCTCCACTCCACCAAGTCAAACATATAAGCCAACTACAGTGGGGAGAACAAGTATCTGATACACTGCCAATTTTGCAGGTTTTTCTACTTACAAAGCATGTAGAGGTCTGTAATTTTTTATCATAGGTACACTTCAACTGTGAGAGACAGAATCTAAAACAAAATCCAGAAAATCACATTGTATTATTTTTAAGTAATTAATTTGCATTTTATTGCATGACATAAGTATTTGATACATCAGAAAAGCATAACTTAATATTTGGTACAGAAACCTTTGTTTGCAATTACAGAGATCATATGTTTCCTGTAGGTCTTGACCAGGTTTGCACACACTGCAGCAGGGATTTTGGCCCACTCCTCCATACAGACCTTCTCCAGATCCTTCAGGTTTCGGGGCTGTCGCTGGGCAATACGGACTTTCAGCTCCCTCCAAAGATCCAAAGATTTTCTATTGGGTTCAGGTCTGCAGACTGGCTAGGCCACTCCAGGACCTTGAGAGGCTTTTTAAGGAGCCACTCCTTAGTTGCCCTGGCTGTGTGTTTCTGGTCGTTGTCATGCTGGAAGACCCAGCCACGACCCATCTTCAATGCTCTTACTGAGGGAAGGAGGTTGTTGGCCAAGATCTTGCGATACATGGCCCCATCCATCCTCCCCTCAATACGGTGCAGTCGTCCTGTCCCCTTTGCAGAAAAGCATCCTGGACATGCGCTGGCTTGAGCAGGGGACCTTGCGTGCGCTGCAGGATTTTAATTCATGATGGCGTGAGTGTGTTACTAATGGTTTTCTTTGAGACTGTGGTCCCAGCTCTCTTCAGGTCATTGACCAGGTCCTGCCGTGTAGTTCTGGGCTGATCCCTCACCTTCCTCATGATCATTGATGCCCCACGAGGTGAGATCTTGCATGGAGCCCCAGACCGAGGGTGATTGACCGTCATCTTGAACTTCTTCCATTTTCTAATAATTGTGCCAACAGTTGTTGCCTTCTCACCAAGCTGCTTGCCTATTGTCCTGTAGCCCATCCCAGCCTTGTGCAAGTCTACAATTTTATCCCTGATGTCCTTACACAGCTCTCTGGTCTTGGCCATTGTGGAGAGGTTGGAGTCTGTTTGATTGAGTGTGTGGACAGGTGTCTTTTTTTACAGGTAACGAGTTCAAACAGGTGCAGTTAATACAGGTAATGAGTGGAGAACAGGAGGGCTTCTTAAAGAAAAACTAACAGGTCTGTGAGAGCCGGAATTCTTCCTGGCTGGTAGGTGATCAAATACTTATGTCATGCAATAAAATGCTAATTAATTATTTAAAAATCATACTTTGTGATTTTCTTGATTTTTGTTTTAGATTCCGTCTCTCACAGTTGAAGGGTACCTATGATAAAATTACAGACCTCTACATGCTTTGTAGTAGGAAAACCCTGCAAAATCGGCAGTGTATCAAATACTTGTTCTCCCCACTGTATAAGTCTTAATGAAGAAACCGCTTATAGACTATACTGAAGTCAGATATTTGTGACTAATGTTAACACGATATGGAGTTCCTTGGTGTCCACATCACCAACGAACTATCATGGTCCAAACAAACCAAGACAGTCGTGAAGAGGGCACGACAAAGCCTATTCCCCCTCAGGAGACTGAAAAATATTTGGCATGGGTCCTCAGATCCTCAAAAATTCTACAGCTGCACCATCGAGAGCATCCTGACTGGTTGCATCACCGCCTGGTATGGCAACTGCTTGGCCTCCCGACCGCAAGGCACTACAGAGGGTAGTGCGTACGGCCCAGTACATCACTGGGGCCAAGCTTCCCTGCCATCCAGGACCTCTATACCAGGCGGTGTCAGGAGGAAGGCCCTCAAAATTGTCAAAGACTCCAGCCACCCTAGTCATAGACTGTTCTCCCTGCTACCGCACAGCAAGCGGTACCGAGTGCCAAGTCTAGGTCCAAAAGACTTCTCAACAGCTTTTACCCCCAAGCCATAAGACTCTGAACAGCTAATCATGGCTACCCGGACTATTTGCACTGCCCCCACCCCATCCTTTACGCTGCTGCTACTCTGTTAATTATTTATGCATAGTCACTTTAACTATACCCACATGTACATATTACTTCAACTATCTCAACTAGCCGGTGCCCCCGCACATTGACTCTGCACGGTACCCCCTGTATATATAGCCTCCCTACTGTTATTTTATTTTACCTCTGCTCTTTTTTTCTCTACACTTTTTTGTTGTTGTTTTATTTTTACTTTTTGTTAAAATAAATGCAGCGTTGGTTAAGGGGCTGTAAGTAAGCATTTCACTGTAATGTCTGCACCTGTTGTATTAGGCGCATGTGACCAATACAATTTGATTTTGATTTGATTTGAACTGATCCTAGAGCTGTGACTTACAGACTTTATAAGTGCCTAAGACCAACACTAATATATATAGTTGCGGTTGGCTAAAGACTCAAGTATGCTGGTGGGGTGGCCAAGCCTCATCTTGTTTATGAACTTTATGGGGCCTAAGCCCATTCTTAATACACTGCTCAACAAAATAAAGGGAACACTTAAACAAAACACAATGTAACTCCAAGTCAATCACACTTGTGAAATCAAACTGTCCACTTAGGATGCAACACTGATTGACAATAAATGTCACATGCTGTTGTGCAAATGGTATAGACAACAGGTGGAAATTATAGGCAATTAGCAAGACACCCCCAATAAAGGACTGGTTTTGCAGGTGGTGACCACAGACCACTTCTCAGTTCCTATGCTTCCTGGCTGATGTTTTGGTCACGTTTGAATGCTGACGGTGCTTTCACTCTAGTGGTAGCATGAGACGGAGTCTACAACCCACACAAGTGGCTCAGGTAGTGCAGCTCATCCAGGATGGCACATCAATGCGAGCTGTGGCAAGAAGGTTTGCTGTGTCTGTCAGCGTAGTGTCCAGAGCATGGAGGCGCTACCAGGAGACAGGCCAGTACATCAGGAGACGTGGAGGAGGCCGTAGGAGGGCAACAACCCAGCAGCAGGACCGCTACCTCCGCCTTTGTGCAAGGAGGAGCAGGAGGAGCAGGAGGAGCACTGCCAGAGCCCTGCAAAATGACCTCCAGCAGGCCAAAAATGTGCATGTGTCTGCTCAAACGGTCAGAAACAGACTCCATGAGGGTGGTATGAGGGCCCGACGTCCACAGGTGGGGGTTGTGCTTACAGCCCAACACCGTGCAGGACGTTTGGCATTTGCCAGAGAACACCAAGATTGGCAAATTCGCCACTGGCGCCCTGTGCTCTTCACAGATGTAAGCAGGTTCACACTGAGCACATGTGACAGATGTGACAGAGTCTGGAGATGCCGTGGAGAACGTTCTGCTGCCTGCAACATCCTCCATGATGACCGGTTTGGCGGTGGGTCAGTCATGGTGTGGGGTGGCATTTATTTGGGGGGCCGCACAGCCCTCCATGTGCTCGCCAGAGGTAGCCTGACTGCCATTAGGTACCGAGATGAGATCCTCAGACCCCTTGTGAGACCATATGCTGGTGCGGTTGGCCTGGGTTCCTCCCTAATGCAAGACAATGCTAAACCTCATGTGGCTGGAGTGTGTCAGCAGTTCCTGCAAGAGGAAGGCATTGATGCTATGGACTGGCCCGCCCATTCCCCATACCTGAATCCAATTGACCACATCTGGGACATCATGTCTCGCTCCATCCACCAACGCCACGTTGCACCACAGACTGTCCAGGAGTTGGCGGATGCTTTAGTCCAGGTCTGGGAGGAGATCCCTCAGGAGACCATCCGTCACCTCATCAGGAGCATGCCCAGGCGTTGTAGGGAGGTCATACAGGCACGTGGAGGCCACACACACTACTGAGCCTCATTTTGACTTGTTTTAAGGACATTACATCAAAGTTGGATCAGCCTGTAGTGTGGTTTTCCACTTTAATTTTGAGTGTGATTCCAAATCTAGACCTCCATGGGTTGATACATTTGATTTCCATTGACAATTTTTGTGTGATTTAGTTGTCAGTACATTCAACTATGTATTTAATAAGATTATTTCATTCATTCAGATCTAGGATGTGTTATTTTAGTGTTCCCTTTATTTTTTTGAGCAGTGTATATAGATGCTGCTATTGGCTCAATACTCAAGTATGATGTCAGGAGTGCAATTAAGTTGTGTTCAGGGGCAAGCCTTCTTATATCCATGGTCCCGATTAGCTCGAGACTCACATATGCATCTCCCTCATCGTCATAGAACAACCTGTCATTTAAATCGATTTTTATTTGGATTGCATGGAATGGACATACACTAAATTGTCCAAATTGGTAAAGTAAAAAAAAATAAAACATTTGGAAAAGTGGTGCGTGCATATATTTTCACCCCCTTTGCTATGAAGCCCCTAAATAAGATCTGGTGCAACCAATTACCTTCAGAAGTCACATAATTAGTTAAATAAAGTCACCCTGTGTGCAATCTAAGTGTCACATGATCTGTCACATGATCTCAGTATATATAAACCTGTTCTGAAAGGCCCCAGAGTCTGCAACACCACTAAGCAAGTGGCACCACCATGCAAGACCAAGGAGCTCTCCAAACAGGTCAGAGACAAAGTTGTGGAGAAGTACAGATCAGGGTTGGGTTATACAAAAATATCTCAAACTTTGAACATCCCAGGGAGCACCATTAAATCCATTTTTTTTTTTATTGAAAGAACCTGGCACCACAACAAACCTGACAAAGCCAAAGCTCACGGACCAGGCAAGGAGGGCATTAATCAGAGAGGCAACGAAGAGACCAAATATAACCCTGAAGGAGCTGCAAAGCGCCACAGCGGAGATTGGAGTATCTGTCCATAGGACCACTTTAAGCCGTACACTCCACAGAGCTGGGCTTTACGGAAGACTGGCCAGAAAAAAAGCCATTGCTTAAAGAAAAAAAATAAGCAAACACGTTTGGTGTTCGCCAAAAGGCATGTGGGAGACTCCCCAAACAAATGGAAGAAGGTACTCTGTTCAGATGAGACTAAAATTGAGCTTTTTGGCCATCAAGGAAAACGCTATGTCTGATGCAAACCCAACACCTCTCATCACCCCGAGAACACCATCCCCACAGTTAAGCATGGTGGTGGCAGCATCATGCTGTGGGGATGTTTTTCATCGGTAGGGCCTGGGAAACTGGTCAGAATTGAAGGCATGATGGATGGCGCTAAATACAGGGACATTTTTGAGGGAAACCTGTTTCCAGTCTTCCAGAAATTTGAGACTAGGACGGAGGTTCACCTTCCAATAGGACAATGACCCTAAGCATACTGCTAAAGGAACACTTGAGTGGTTTAAGGGGAAACATTTAAATGTCTTGGAATAGTCAAAGTCCAGACCTCAATCCAATTGAGAATCTGTGGTATGACTGAAAGATTGCTGTACACCATCCAACTTGAAGGAGCTGGAGCAGTTTTGCCTTGAAGAATGGGCAAAAATCCCAGTGGCTAGATGTGCCAAGCTTATAGAGACATACCCCAAGAGACTTGCAGCTGTAATTGCTGCAAAAGGTGGCTCACACAAAAAATATTCTGCATCTTCAAAGTGGTAGGCATGTTGTGTAAATCAAATAATACAAACCCCACAAAAATCCATATTAATTCCAGGATGTAAGGCAACAAAATAGGAAAAATGCCAAGGGGGGTGAATACTTTCGCAAGCCACTGTACTTAGCTTGAACCTCAGAAAAACAGGTTTTCTAATGTGTACCGGTTCATGAGGGGTTGCCTAATCACATATATGAAATTATGGAAAGATGTGACATTTTTAACCCTTCGTAACAGCCCTATGACCCCAATTGAAGGCACTTCCTGTTGGTTACAGGAAGCTGAAAGTAAACATATATCCTCCTTGGGACACGCTTTTACAGAATCCTGAGTTTCAAGTCTTTACGTTAAGAACTGACTGATATACAAAGGGTTGAATGCAGTGTTTTTCAATAACTGCAGGGAGTGAAATCAAAACCACGTTTAGGGTCAATTTAACCACTTCCGGTTGCTCCAGGAAGCTTAAAATCAACACAGGTAATCCTTGTAGTGGCCTGATGGGTTGTCATTGAAGACAGTTTGATATGCCAATCACAACCCACATTGGCATCAGGTTGAAATTAGGGCAACAGGCAATGTATTTCTATGGGGAGAGAGGTCAAGGTCAACTGTTAGAAGAATTACACCCTGTTTTCACTGTAAAGGGTTAATTCCACATGGTCAAGGGTAGGCTTGCACAGATCGGGAGGACCATAGGTAGATTCCTGTGGTTGAATTCTGTTTCTAGCTTCAACGGTTCTGCCGCTGTCACCCAAAAGCACCTTAAATTTAGGTCAGGCTTCATTTTGGGCCTTGTCCTAGGACCTCTCTGGATGTCAATATCTTGCCCCGACAATGTCAAAGAAAGATGCTCTTTGAATAAGTTGCTCTTTAGATGGCCCCCAACCATAATCTGGAAATATATTCAATTCAGAATACCTTAAAGGGGTGAGGTGGCATCCTAGACTACAGTCGTGGTCAAACGTTTTGTGAATGACAAGTATTGGTCTTCACAAAGTTTGCTGCTTCAGTGTTTTTAGATATTTTTGTAAGATGTTACTATTGTATACTGAAGTATAATTACAAGCATTCCATAAGTGTCAAAGGCTTTTTATTGACAATTACATTTAGTTTATGCAAAGAGTCAATATAACCTCTGCAATCCGCCCTGGCATGCTGTCAATTAACTTCTGGGCCACATCCTGACTGATGGCAGTCCATTCTTGCATAATCAATGCTTGGAGTTTTCAGAATTTGTGTGATTTTGTTTGTCCACCCGCCTCTTGAGGATTGACCACAAGTTCTCAATGGGATTAAGGTCTGGGGAGTTTCCTGGCCATGGACCCAAAATGTGGATGTTTTGTTCCCAGAGCCACTTAGTTATCACTTTTGCCTTATGGCAAGGTGCTCCATCATGCTGGAAAAGGCATTGTTCATCACCAAACTGTTGTTGGATGGTTGGGAGAAGTTGCTCTCGGAGGATGTGTTGGTACCATTCTTTATTCATGGCTGTGTTCTTAGGCAAAATTGTGAGTGAGCCCACTCCCTTGGCTGAGAAGCAACCCCACACATGAATGGTCTCAGGAAGCTTTACTGTTGGCATGACACAGGACTGATGGTAGCGCTCACCTTGTCTTCTCTGGACAAGCTTTTTTCCGGATGCCCCAAACAATCGGAAATGACCCCAGTCCTCAGCAGTCCAATCCCTGTACCTTTGCAGAATATCAGTCTGTCCCTGATGTTTTTCCAGGAGAGAAGTGGCTTCCTCGCTGCCCTTCTCGACACCAGGCCATCCTCCAAAAGTCTTCGCCTCACTGTGCATGCAGATGCACTTACACCTGCCTGCTGCCATTCCTGAGCAAGCTCTGCCCTGGTGGTGCCCCGATCCCGCCAGCTGAATCAACTTTAGGAGACGGTCAGGCGCTTGCTGGACTTTCTTGGGCGCCCTGAAGCCTTCTTCACAACAATTGAATCAAATCAAATCACATTTTATTTGCCACATGCCTTTTGGACCTAGACTTGGCGCTCCCGGTACCGCTTGCCGTGCGGTAGCAGAGAGAACAGTTTATGACTAGGTGGCTTGAGTCTTTGACCATTTCTAGGGCCTTCCTCTGACACCACCTGGTATAGAGGTCCTGGATGGCAGGAAGCTTGACCCCAGTGATGTACTGGGCCGTAAGCACTACCGTCTGTAGTGCCTTGCGGTCGGAGGCCGAGCAGTTGCCATACCAGGCGGGGATGCAACCAGTCAGGATGCTCTCGATGGTGCAGCTGTATAACTTTTTGAGGATCTGAGGACCCATGCCAAATCTTTTCAGTCTCCTGAGGGGGAATAGGTTTTGTCGTGCCCTCTTCATGACTGTCTTGGTGTGTTTGGACCATGATAGTTAGTTGGTGATGTGGACACCGAGGAACTTGAAGCTCTCAACCTGTTCCACTACAGCCCGTCGATGAGAATGGGGGCGTGCTCAGTCCTTTTTTTTCCTGTAGTCCACAATCATCTCCTTTGTCTTCTTCACAACAATTGAATCTCTCTCCTTGAAGTTCTTGATGATCCGATAAATGGTTGATTTAGGTGCAATCTTACTAGCAGCAATGTCCTTGCCTGTGAAGCCCTTTTTGTGCAAAGCAATGATGACGGCACGCGTTTCCTTGCAGGTAACCATGGTTAACAGAGGAAGAGCAATGATTTCAAGCACCACCCTCCTTTTAAAGCTTCCAGTCTGTTATTCTAACTCAATCAGCATGACAGAGTGATCTCCAGCCTTGTCCTCGTCAACACTCTCACCAGTGTTAACGAGATAATCACTGACATGATGTCAGCTGGTCCTTTTGTGGCAGGGCTGAAATGCAGTGGACATGTTTTTTTCATGGCAAAGAGGGACTTTGCAATTAATTGCAATTCATCTGATCACTCTTCATAACATTCTGAAGTATATGCAATTGCCATCATAAAAACTGAGACAGCAGACTTTGTGAAAATTTATATTTGTGTCATTCTCAAAACTTTTGACCACAACTGTACACATGGATACATACCACTACCTAGATTGAATTTGTAAGGGTTCCCAAAAGGGCAAAGAAAACGGAGAAAAACCTGGTTTTCTAATAAGTTTTCACTGTTAAGGGTTAAACCAATCCCCAAAAAGCATGAATTATTTAGCACTGGTATTCAGTATAACATGACATGATATTTAGCATTAAACATTAACTGATTACTAGAGTAGGCTGAATTTAATAATACAATTGAGCATATTAAACTGATTAAAAAGGCTGATTTTAGTGACCTTCTTGCTTTGTCAGTTGCAGTCAGTGATTGTCAACATATGGATGTTGACAATCACAACAAATCCCTGAGCCAGCTTCTACAGTCCAATCAGAAAAAATCAAGATGTTCTCTGCCATCCAATAAGAAAATACTGCAATACTATATGTTCCCTATAGAGGGCGCTTGATGTTCTCGGCCATCCAATGATACAACATTGCAGTACTGTGTGTCCCCCATAGGGGGGCCTACAAAAATACCGCCTTATTAGGACCATGCCAGTTTCACTTGATTTTCAAAACAGGCATATTAGCATGCTATTTCCAGGCTATTCCAGTGGTTTGCCTTGTTAGGACCATGCTTTTGGTCCTAACTTGTCCAAAGGTCCTAATACGAAAGGTGTTTATATAAGTTGAGGTCCCAATACAGTCTCAAATACAAGAACACACACACACACACACACACACACACACACACACACACACACACACACACACACACAGTCTTGTATTTGTAACCAATTAAGGACCCCTCTTAAATACCTACCTTTCGAGGACAATGCTTTCCAGACATCATAGGAGCACAGAAATTACACTCATGAGTTTGAAAAAAAATCTATAATCAGGATATCACTTAAAGTGACTTACTCCTTGAAAAAAGTACACTTGAAATTTTACCACCTAATGAGACCGTACATTGCATTATAATGCATTGCCATCAGCCATGAAGGGAATGCCGCCTATGAAATCTATGAAAGCATCCAACTGCCTGCGTTGCGCCTAAAGGAAGCGTACAATAATTACAGTTTTTCTCGATTGTTTACACACATTTTTCTGAAAGCATGCCTCATATTCTCAGAACTCTACACACAAATCAAATAACACACACACAATGGGCAAAACCCTCAATTCTCCAGCAAAATGAAACTTTACATTCAAAACCATGTTATTTCTTATCAAAATGGTATTTTGTTTTCAAATGACACACACAAACCATCATATGAATAGACATTTATAAGAACCAGTTGAACACTGATGTGCTCAATGTAAAACACTATGATGAACGGAAAACACTTCTTCTCCATTCATCATAATGACTTAGGCCTTTTTTTGGTTCAGTGTTGCCATTACTACAGACAGTACATACATAAGTGTGTTGTAAAATATTTGAGAATATTGTTTTTATACTCAGAACACACAAATACACGGTAACAAATATATTTCATTTTTCCCACAAAAACAATGTACACAGTGTACATCCCATTCCCAACCAACACAAAGTTACACATACAGTGGTTTACATACAAAACAGAAGAATTTAATGTATACAGTTACAGTAAAAATAAAAATAAAATAAAAATAAAAATGCTGCATCCTCTCTTCTGTTGCGGTCTGGTCACAGCACCTCATCCACATCACAAGCAATGTTTTCCCTGGCCAAGCAGCGGGGGAAATATCGCCTAGCATGGCGATTCCAGCCATGAAAAGCATCAGCTGCTATATCTCCACATGCGTCTTCCATAGCTTGGAGAAGAGGTATTCGCGTTTGTGGATTTCGGTCATACACTTTCCATCTCCAGGCAGAAAAAAATTCCTCAATAGGATTGAGGAATGGAGAATATGGAGGGGAGATAAACAACTAAAAAGCGTGGGTGGGCAGTGAACCAGTTACGAACCAGAGCAGCCTTGTGGAAACTTCGTTGTCCCAAATGACAACGTACCTGAGCTGCTCTGGGCCATCTACCTGATCTGGTGGAATTAGTGTGTTGTGTAGGGTGTCCAGGAATGTGATAAGATGGGCGGTGTTGTAGGGGCCAAGGGTAGCATGGTGATGGATGACGCCGTGGTGGGTAATCGCTGCACACATTGTGATGTTCCCTCCGCGCTGGCCAGGGACTTGAACAATGGCACGTTGGCCGATGATATTCCTTCCCCTCTTTCTTCTTTTTGTGAGGTTGAATCCAACCTCATCAATGAAGATGAACCAGTGCTCCACTGCACCTGCTCAAAGTTGGCTGTACTCTTTGCCCAGCCTCCCTCATTGTTAGACCATGGTTGACCACATGATCAACCAAAGTGGCTCGGATCTCATCAGAGATTACCGTCCTTGGCCTTCCTCGTCCTCGTCCTCCCCGTCCTCCTCCTCTTACTCTCACTCCTCTGGCTCTGCCTCTGTTTCCAATGTTGGCATCCATTGCTCCAAAACAGAAGAGCTCACCTGTTGCCCTTTATGCTAAAGCTCTGATTGCTAATTGTAAAACTGTGTGACGGTGTTTGCCCATGTGACGAGTCAGTGTGCATATTTGAATGGCAGTGTGTTCATTGTGAAAACAATAGATTTTCTGCATGAAAATTGTGCCAAATGCAAAGATGTGTGTGTAGTGTTTTGAAAAAAAGTGTGTTGTAGAACTGCAATTTGAGTGTAAAGCAGGAATTGTGCTTGTAGTTTAGCAGAATTGGTTCAGGGGTTGGTGCATGAGTTACATGTTGTGGTCATTGTGTCTCAAGTACAAGTATTTGTTTGTAAGCAATTGAGAAAAACTGTAACAAGTTTAAATTTAAATCGATTTAGGTTTTGTTTCTAGTGTAGCAGGTAGAATGCCACAATGATGCGACACGGATGGCAACGCATAACGGCTCTAGTGTAGTTTTTCTGTAAAGTATTTAAACTGGAACAACCATTTCAGTAATGGATTCAATATATCCAAGTAACAGATGAATAGTTTAGGAAAATGTTTTTTATTTTTGTGTAACATTCAAAGTCATCAGCAGGCTTCCAAACTTGAAAAACCCTTGAAGTATTCAGGAGAACCTTAGTCACTCCAAAGGTGAACTCGTTTTTCAACCACTCCACAAATGTCTTGTTAACAAACTATAGTTTTGGCATGTCGGTTAGGACATCTACTTTGTGCATGACACAAGTAATTTTTCCAACAATTGTTTACAGACAGATTATTTCACTTATAATTAACTGTATCACAATTCCAGTGGGTCAGAAGTTTACATACACTAAGTTGACTGTGCCTTTAAACAGCTTGGAAAATTCCAGAAAATGATGTCATGGCTTTAGAAGCTTCTGATAGGCTAATTGACATCATTTGAGTCAATTGGAGGTGTACCTGTGGATGTATTTCAAGGCCTACCTTCAAACTCAGTGCCTCTTTGCTTGACATCATGGGAAAATCAAAATAAATCAGCCAAGACCTCAGAAGAAAATAAAATTGACCTCCACAAGTCTGGTTCATTCTTGGGAGCAATATTCAAACGCCTGAAGGTACCACGTTCATCTGTACAAACAATAGTACGCAAGTATTAACACTATGGGACCACGCAGCCGTCATACCGCTCAGGAAGGAGACGCATTCTGTCTTCTAGAGATGAACGTACTTTGGTGCGGAAATTGCAAATCAATCCCAGAAGAACAGCAAAGGACCTTGTGAAGATTCTGGAGGAAACAGGTACACAAGTATCTATATCCACAGTAAAACGAGTCCTATATCGACATAACCTGAAAGGCCGCTCAGCAAGGAAGAAGCCACTGCTCCAAAACTACCATAAAAAAAGTCAGACTACGGTTTGCAACTGCACATGGGGACAAAGATCGTACTTTTTGGAGAAATGCCCTCTGGTCTGATGAAACAAAAATATAACTGTTTGGCCATAATGACCATCGTTATGTTTGGAGGAAAAAGGGGGACGCTTGCAAGCCGAAGAACACCAACAACATCTCAAGACATCAGTCAGGAAGTTAAAGCTTGGTCGCAAATGGGTCTTCCAAATGGACAATGACCCCAAGCATACTTCCAAAGTTGTGGCAAAATGGCTTAAGGACATTTGGAGTGGCCATCACAAAGCCCTGACCTCAATCCTATAGAATATTTGTGGGCAGAACTGAAAAGGCGTGTGCGAGCAAGGAGGCCTACAAACCTGACTCAGTTACACCAGCTCTGTCAGGAGGAATGGGCCAAAATTCACCCAAATTATTGTGGGAAGCTTGTAGAAGGCTATCCGAAATGTTAAACAATTTAAAGGCAATACACTCAATTCATTTTTGGTAGGATCTAAACTTCTGACCCACTGGGAATGTGATGAAAGAAATGAAAGCTGAAATAGATCATTCTCTCAACTATTATTCTGACATTTCACATTCTTAAAATAAAGTGGTGATCCTAACTGACCAAAGACAGGGAATTTTTACTAGGATTAAATGTCAAGAATTGTGAAAAACTGAGTTTAAATATATTTGGCTAAGGGGTGTTTAAACTTCCGACTTCAACTGTAAATATGAAACATTCATAAGAACTTCAAATAAAGCAGAACCGAGTTCTCTCAGGAACCTTAAGAACTAAGGAATAACCCAAGATCACAAAGAAAACAAAAGTGACATTCAGTTGGTGGCTACTATATAAGAAATGAAAATCTGGATAGAGCAGAACCCTAGTCTACACTTATTTTCTCTGATCTGCAATTATTCTGTTGTGTACATAGAACTTCACCGCTCTCCAGTCCCTGTTTACTAGTGCTTGGGGAGAAGCAGCAATGCATTTCTCACAGTCTTGTTTTCCAGGCGTTTTTCCCATTCTGATAAAATTCATCAAGGAATCTTCAACTGCATCCACCTCTATTGTCGACCAATACCTTTTTGTTCCTTTGGCACCTTTGGAAAGAGATTGCATTATACATGACTACATTAGGCCACAAAAAAAATACAAAAATTAAAAGGATGACTACAATGAACTTGAACCTCTCTTTCTATTAACTCTACAAGGTTGCAGCTGTATATTCAGTGAGTGTGTTGAAGTTAAGCTAACAATCCTAACTAAATAACTACATAGATAAGCGTGTGAGAGAAGAATGTGCAATGCTGACATCAAGGCAGACTCAATCTGTATGGAATCTAAGCCCAACAATCTGTTCGCAATGTAAACCTTCTAATAAAAGCAATAAGTATTAAATCAAGTTCCCTACCTCCAAGAAAAACAATCTAAAGTGTGGTAATCCTTCTGTGTTATCATCTATCCTGACACACTAATTCCAGATCTAATGTCTTGACTTGTGTACAATCCAAACTCAACCGTTCTGTGCTGGCATGGTTGGAAATACACTAACTGATGAAGACAGAATTGATCTGGACCAGCACAGTACAGCCATAGGTTGACACTACAGAGTGAAAATGCACTGACTGAAGGCAGCAGTAAACATGCTTACCGTGTGGGCCTCTCTTTTGTCCCAGCTTTCCCTTGGTCATTGGCTGTTTGGCCCGAATCACTGACATCTCTCCTGGAAAATATCAGTGGAAATCATGTCATTTTCCAACAGTACATTGTAATTAAGAATAGGTCCATGTGTATGTAAGGTATAGGCATACCTGTCAGATTTTCTTCATAGGATTTTTCAGACGACTCCTCTCTCTCAGAGTCACTCTCTGATGCGCAATCAGTGGCTGCAGCATCCATTTCTTCAGACATAACAGTTTGTAAAAGACAGCCAAAAGAGGAATGGTAAATTGAGGCAAGTTAAATCAGTGCACAACAAATAAGAGTCAGCATTTTTTCCAGAGTGAAAATGCACTGACTGAAGGCAGCAGGAAACATGCTTACCATGTGAGCCTCTCTTTTGTTCCAGCTTTCCCTTGGTCATTGGCTGTTTGGCCCGAATCACTGACATCTCTTGTGAGGGGTTCTCCCCTTTCTTGTTGTAAATTTTTTCACCCAATGCCAAGATGTATCTGTCTTCTTTTACTGCATGGGCTACATCATCTTGAGCCATGTTACTCACAAGTTTCCAGACCTTCTCGCTGACTCCTTTAGCAACCGGTTGAGCACTAGCACAGAGTGCCTGTATTCTGGTTTTACCAGGCATCTCCTTAGGAACATTTTGTGCTAGTGTGCACCTTGCCACATGCCTCCACATAGATTTGCGTTTAAAGAGCCCATGGCAGGCAAAACAATGCTGATAGTCCTGGTGATTGCTCTTGTCATCACTTGTTTGCTTACATGGTACCAAAACCCCCTTTTCTTCTTTAAGTGCCTGAATGTTGTGTGCCCGATTCCCCTTCTTGCGAAGGAGATTCAGCTGAAGTCTCCTAGCTTTTGACTTCTTTGCAAACTGAAGTGCAGTAGCTACTTCCATTTCATCCCCATGTTTACGTTCTAAATGACGGGCGAAGTTGTATTGCGGTTGCTTGCAAAACAGACAGAAGTGCTTTTTTTGGTGGTACTTTTTGGATCCATCTACTTCTGAGACATTAATTACAAGCAGTGATTCACTGCTGGTGTTCGACTTTGGGGAACTCTTATAAGTATTTTCATATCGCTTCTTTCTCTTGAGTTCTGATTCTCCATTTGAGCTGTTTTCTTCTGAGGAACTTCTGCATCTCTTGATAGCCTTCTTGTATTGCTTCTTTCTCTTGACTCCTGCTAATTTATCTGAACTGTCTCCCTCTGAGACTAAATCAACGTGTTTACTGCTGTCCACCCTTGTCTTTGGTTCTGAAAATTCATCGGAATTGTCTTCCTCTGATTAACCTGATGGCCCTGGGACATAACCATCTTCACTGTTGTCAATGCTGGTTATTGAGTCATCAGTCTTGTATCCAAGCATAGCTTTGGTCAACTGTATTGAAGAAAAAAAGTTTATTGGATAACTAGACAGATAACACAGAAAGTATTTGGACACCGGCACATTTTGATTAGTTATGGCTCTGTGCTCCTCTAATTTAGATTTTGTTATAATACAATGAATATGGGATGAAAGTGCAGACTTTGATTTACAAAGCTGATTCACAAGAACTTACAGTATCTGCTGGTGTTGAATGACACTTTAACTTACGTATATGCTGTCTGTTCTGATCATCGGCGGTGCATCATCCAAAACATGGACTATCGACCCAGAGGTACTGGCAACCTCCGTGTCTGACATCTAAGGATACAATAAAATGATATTAGTCATGTGCAAATTAGGCAATAGGATATTATAACGATTCAATCATCCCCAATATCCTCATTCTAAACAACTGACAAACCTGAGCTTCTGGATTTATAATTTCCTTTTCAAATCTGGCCTCACAATTTCAGTGATGTTTCTTTAGATTTTCCATGCGTCTTCTTAGCCTCTGCAGTGCCTTTGTAAAGGAAGACAATTTACAAAAATAATAGTTGAGACTTAATAGAATGACAAGATTGCTCTGCACACAACATTGGGGATGGGCTGGGGGACACCACTGACTGATATCATTGACTAATAGAGGTCCAACAAACATCTGTTACAATTTCCTTTTTTAAGACTACTTTCAAGGTAAAAAAGCAAGTATAAGCATAACATAAGCAGATTATGCAAGTTCCTGGATGCAACTGAAACTGAATCTGCTTTTATGGATAGACTAAAAGAGAATCAGTATGAGTGGTTTGGCTAAAGCAAGGCAAGCATACTCTAAATACTAAGTGAAGCAGAAAAAACTAGGCTAAGCCTTAAAACATACCGCATTGGTTGCTTTGTATGTTCCTGGACTCTTATCTTCCATTTTGTTTTCGATCTTTAAAAATGAGTGTAGGAATAAGGAGCATGGACATATGTGAATGTCCATGCTTTTCAATAACAAAATCTGGTCACTTATTTCTTATTTTCTTTCACATATTTCTTATTTTCATCTAAATTATTCCAACGGAAAAAAATGGTCTTTGGGTAAGGGCTATAAAAACAGTTGCAACTTAAATATATTAATTTAATGAGGGGATTTAATTAAATATTTTAGCACACATGCAGGCTTATAGCTTGACAAAACAGATGAAAAGGAACTGGCTTTTCTAGCTAGCTTGTAAACCAATTCAAGTTACACTAGCAATTTTATTTTCCAATGCATGTAACATTGGGTTAACCACAATGTATTGATGTATTCTGAATCAAAGACATGTTTACCAATTATGCTAAACTTATTAGCTAGCTTGCCACCATAGCTAGCATCATACAAAAAAAGAAGCTAGCATCGTTAGCATCGCTAGCACGCTAACCGTTAGCTTTACACGCTAACCCTTAGCAAGCAGTAAATAAGTATAAGGTAGAAACATGCAAAGTAACAATTGCATATGTATGAATTGTTTGGATAAGTCTACCAATTTCAATCTGTCATGACGCAGTATATATTGTCAATGCATGTTGGATTCCACCGAAAGACATATGTGAGCTAACATTAACTAATTAAAAATAAAGACAACGGGAACATACATTGCTTGCCAATACACCAAATACAAATTCAATTTTAGCTAAACTATTGGTTAGCAGTTCAGTTAATAGCTCACCTTCTTGCATGAACGTAAACATCTGCAACCATCCTCCTCTTCCTTAAAAGGTGCTGCCCAGCTACTTTAGAGGTGATCGTGCTCAGGCAGAGACAGGCTTGCCAGATCAATTCACGAATTTCTAGGAAGTCAACGCAAAACCTGCCTTCAAAGCCTGAAAACTAGCACAATTTCAGAAGATTACAGGGAAATTAATAGATTTTTTTAAATGCCATGTTGGTAGTTGCAATATAGAAGTAGTATAAAAACGTGCACCCAGCGACCAAAACTTTTCACCTGCGGCAAAGTTTCCAAAGTACCTCAATAAACCACAAAAAATGCATACATGGCAACCCTGGGCAGAGATGTGTTGACCTGTGAAACTTTTGGTAGTTTGGTACTTTTGTGCACTCTGCAGAAGTCAGATATTTGTGGCTAATGTTAACATTCTGTGGAGGTCACCTGATCCTAGATCTGTGAAATGGTTGACAACAACACAGTATATGTTTGTGTTAGAGAGCACATAACAGGCCTGTCTGAACTTAATTTAGTCATTTGAAATCACATATTTTAATGTTAAGCTTTGATTTGTAACACTAAATGTTTTGTCAGTGCTTAGTAGTCTGCAAGACAGTCTGTGGAACATTTTCATATTAGTGGTACATTTGAGTGAGAATTTGAGCTAGCAGTTGGAAATTTGATACATTGTATGACACACCCTACACTACAGCCAATCAATGATCAGCCTCCTATCCCCTTCTCTGCTCCCTTCCCCCACTCTGCTCCACTCCACCAAGTCATACATATAAGCCAAATATACGTTTTAATGAAGAAATCGCTATAGACTATACAGAAGTCAGATATTAGTGGCTGCTAACATTCTGTGGAGATCAACTGCTCCTATATCTGTGAAAAGGTCTACAGCAACAACACAGTTTATGTTTGTGTTAGAGAGCACATAACAGGCCTGTCTGAACTTTATTTAGTCATTTGAAATCACATATTTTAATGTTAAGCTTTGATTTGTAACACTACATGTTTTGTCAGTGCATAGTATTCTGCAAGACAGTCTGTGGAACATTTTCATATTAGTGGTACATTTGAGTGAGAATTTGAGCTAGCAGTTGGAAATTTGATACATTGTATGACACACCCTACACTACAGCCAATCAATGATCAGCCTCCCATCCCCTTCTCTGCTCCCATCCCCCTCTCTGCTCCACTCCACCAAGTCAAACATATAAGCCAACTACAGTGGGGAGAACAAGTATTTGATACACTGCCGATTTTGCAGGTTTTCCTACTTACAAAGCATGTAGAGGTCTGTAATTTTTTTATCATAGGTACACTTCAACTGTGAGAGACAGAATCTAAAAAATAAATCATGAAAATCACATTGTATGATTTTTAAGTAATTAATTTGCATTTTATTGCATGACATAAGTATTTGATACATCAGAAAAGCAGAACTTAATATTTGGTACAGAAACCTTTGTTTGCAATTACAGAGATCATATGTTTCCTGTAGGTCTTGACAAGGTTTGCACACACTGCAGCAGGGATTTTGGCCCACTCCTCCATACAGACCTTCTCCAGATCCTTCAGGTTTCGGGGCTGTCGCTGGGCAATACGGACTTTCAGCTCCCTCCAAAGATTTTCTATTGGGTTCAGGTCTGGAGACTGGCTAGGCCACTCCAGGACCTTGAGATGCTTCTTACGGAGCCACTCGTTAGTTGCCCTGGCTGTGTGTTTCTGGTCGTTGTCGTGCTGGAAGACCCAGCCATGACCCATCTTCAATGCTCTTACTGAGGGAAGGAGGTTGTTGGCCAAGATCTCGCGATACATGGCCCCATCCATCCTCCCCTCAATACGGTGCAGTCATCCTGTCCCCTTTGCAGAAAAGCATCCTGGACATGCGCTGGCTTGAGCAGGGGGACCATGCGTGCGCTGCAGGATTTTAATTCATGATGGCGTAGTGTGTTACTAATGGTTTTCTTTGAGACTGTGGTCCCAGCTCTCTTCAGGTCCTGCCGTGTAGTTCTGGGCTGATCCCTCACCTTCCTCATGATCATTGATGCCCCACGAGGTGAGATCTTGCATGGAGCCCCAGACCGAGGGTTATTGACTGTCATCTTGAACTTCTTCCATTTTCTAATAATTGCGCCAACAGTTGTTGCCTTCTCACCAAGCTGCTTGCCTATTGTCCTGTAGCCCATCCCAGCCTTGTGCAAGTCTACAATTGTATCCCTGATGTCCTTACACAGCTCTCTGGTCTTGGCCATTGTGGAGAGGTTGGAGTCTGTTTGATTGAGTGTGTGGACAGGTGTCTTTTTTACAGGTAACGAGTTCAAACAGGTGCAGTTAATACAGGTAATGAGTGGAGAACAGGAGGGCTTCTTAAAGAAAACTAACAGGTCTGTGAGAGCCGGAATTCTTACTGGTTGGTAGGTGATCAACTACTTATGTCATGCAATAAAATGCAATTAATTATTTAAAAAATCATACAATGTGATTTTCTGGATTTTTGTTTTAGATACCGTCTCTCTCACTGTTGAAGGGTACCTATGATAAAAAGTACAGACCTCTACATGCTTTGTAAGTAGGAAAACCTGCAAAATCGGAAGTGTATCAAATACTTGTTCTCCCCACTGTATCAAGTCTTAATGAAGAAACCGCTATAGACTATACTGAAGTCAGATATTTGTGACTAATGTTAACACGATATGGAGGTCAACTGATCCTAGATCTGTGATTTACAGACTTTATAAGTGCCTAAGACCAACACTAATATATATATTGCGGTTGGCTAAAGACTCAAGTATGATGGTGGGGGGGCCAAGCCCATCTTGTTTATGAACTTTATGGGGCCTAAGCCCATTCTTAATACACTGCTCAAAAAAATAAAGGGAACACTTAAACAACACAATGTAACTCCAATTTAATCACACTTCTGTGAAATCAAACTGTCCACTTAGGAAGCAACACTGATTGACAATAAATGTCACATGCTGTTGTGCAAATGGAATAGACAACAGGTGGAAATTATAGGCAATTAGCAAGACACCCCCAATAAAGGAGTGTTTCTGCATGTGGTGACCACAGACCACTTCTCAGTTCCTATGCTTCCTGGCTGATGTTTTGGTCACTTTTGAATGCTGGCGGTGCTTTCACTCTAGTGGTAGCATGAGACGGAGTCTACAACCCACACAAGTGGCTCAGGTAGTGCAGCTCATCCAGGATGGCACATCAATGCGAGCTGTGGCAAGAAAGTTTGCTGTGTCTGTCAGCGTAGTGTCCAGTGCATGGAGGCGCTACCAGGAGACAGGCCAGTACATCAGGAGACGTGGAGAGGCCGTAGGAGGGAAAACAACCCAGCAGCAGGACCGCTACCTCCGCCTTTGTGCAAGGAGGGGAGCTGGAGGAGCACTGCCAGAGCCCTGCAAAATGACCTCCAGCAGGCCACAAATGTGCATGTGTCTGCTCAAACGGTCAGAAACAGACTCCATGAGGGTGGTATGAGGGCCCGACGTCCACAGGTGGGGGGTTGTGCTTACAGCCCAACACCGTGCAGGACGTTTGGCATTTGCCAGAGAACACCAAGATTGGCAATCCGCTCCACTGGCGCCCTGTGCTCTTCACAGATGAAAGCAGGTTCACACTGAGCACATGAGACAGACGTGACAGAGTCTGGAGACGCCCGTGGAGAATGTTCTGCTGCCTGCAACATCCTCCAGCATGACCGGTTTGGCGGTGGCAGTCATGGTGTGGGGTGGCATTTCTTTGGGGGGCCGCACAGCCCTCCATGTGCTCGCCAGAGGTAGCCTGACTGCCATTAGGTACCGAGATGAGATCCTCAGACCCCTTGTGAGACCATATGCTGGTGCGGTTGGCCCTGGGTTCCTCCTAATGCAAGACAATACTAGACCTCATGTGGCTGGAGTGTGTCAGCAGTTCCTGCAAGAGGGAAGGCATTGACGTTCCCCAGACCTGAATCCAATTGAGCACATCTGGGACATCATGTCTCGCTCCATCCACCAACGCCGCGTTGCACCACAGACTGTCCAGGAGTTGGCGGATGCTTTAGTCCAGGTCTGGGAGGAGATCCCTCAGGAGACCATCCGCCACCTCATCCAGGAGCATGCCCAGGCATTGTAGGGAGGTCATACAGGCACGTGCAGGCCACACACACTACTGAGCCTCATTTTGACTTGTTTTAAGGACATTACATCAAAGTTGGATCAGCCTGCAGTGTGGTTTTCCACTTTAATTTTGAGTGTGACTCCAAATCTAGACCTCCATGGGTTGATACATTTGATTTCCATTGATAATTTTGGTGTGATTTTGTTGTCAGCACATTCAACTATGTAAAGAAAAAAGTATTTAATAAGATTATTTCATTCATTCAGATCTAGGATGTGTTATTTTAGTGTTCCCTTTATTTTTTAGCAGTGTATATAGATGCTGCTATTGGCTCAATACTCAAGTATGATGTCAGGAGAGTGCAGTTAAGTTACAAGTGTTCAGGGCAAGCCTTCTCATATCCATGGTCCGATTAGCTCGAGACTCACATATGCATCTCCCTCATCGTCATAGACATGTTTAAGCTATGACCCCCAGACAAATCCCCTCAATAGTGCTGAAAGACTAGAAATTGATGAATATCCTTGCAGTGCCTTTGCGAAAAGTATTCATCGCCCTTGACAATTTTCCTACTTTTGTTGCATTACAACCTGTCATTTAAATAGATTTTTATTTGGATTGCATGGAATGGACATACACTAAATTGTCCAAATTGGTGAAGTGAAAAAAAAAAAAAATAACGGAAAAGTGGTGCGTGCATATCTATTCACCCCCTTTGCTAATGAAGCCCCTAAATAAGATCTGGTGCAACCAATTACCTTCAGAAGTCACATAATTAGTTAAATAAAGTCGCCCTGTGTGCAATCTAAGTGTCACATGATCTGTAACATGATCTCAGTATATATAAACCTGTTCTGAAAGGCCCCAGAGTCTGCAACACCACTAAGCAAGTGGCACCACCATGCAAGTGGCACCATGAAGACCAAGGAGCTCTCTCCAAACAGGTCAGAGACAAAGTTGTGGGAGAAGTACAGATCAGGGTTGGGTTATAAAAACATATCTGAAACTTTGAACATCCCACGGAGCACCATTAAATCCATTTTTTTTAAATTGAAAGAATCTGGCACCACAACAAACCTGACAAGCCAAAACTCACGGATCAGGCAAGGAGGGCATTAATCAGAGAGGCAACGAAGAGACCAAATATAAAAGCTCCACAGCGGAGATTGGAGTATTTGTCCATAGGACCACTTTAAGCCGTACACTCCACAGAGCTGGGCTTTACGGAAGACTGGCCAGAAAAAAAGCCATTGCTTGAAGAAAAAAAGAAGCAAACACGTTTGGTGTTCGCCAAAAGGCATGTGGGAGACTCCCCAAACAAATGGAAGAAGGTACTCTGGTCAGATGAGACTAAAATTGAGCTTTTTGGCCATCAAGGAAAACACTATGTCTGGTGCAAACCCAACACCTCTCATCACCCCGAGAACACCATCCCCACAGTTAAGCATAGTGGTGGCAGCATCATGCTGGGGGGATGTTTTTCATCGGTAAGGACTGGGAAACTGGTCAGAATTGAAGGCATGATGGATGGCGCTAAATACAGGGACATTTTTGAGGGAAACCTGTTTCAGTCTTCCAGAGATTTAAGACTGGGACGGAGGTTCACCTTCCAATAGGACAATGACCCTAAGCATACTGCTAAAGGAACACTTGAGTGGTTTATGGGGAACATTTAAATGTCTTGGAATGGCCTAGTCAAAGTCCAGACCTCAATCCAATTGAGAATCTGTGGTATGACTGAAAGATTGGTGTGCACCATCCAACTTGAAGGAGCTGGAGCAGTTTTGCCTTGAAGAATGGGCAAAAATCCCAGTGGCTAGATGTGCCAAGTTTATAGAGACATACCCCAAGAGACTTGCAGCTGTAATTGCTGCAAAAAGGTGGCTCAATCACAAAAATATTCTGCATCTTCAAAGTGGTAGGCATGTTGTGTAAATCAAATAATGCAAACCCCCAAAAATCATATTAATTCCAGGTTGTAAGGCAACAAAATAGGAAAAATGCCAAGGGGGTGAATACTTTCTTAGAGCCACTGTACTTAGCTTGAACCTCAGAAAAACCAGGTTTTTCTAA